>NW_027254417.1:315000-424272 GCF_044704955.1 Pristiophorus japonicus | reverse complement strand
CCCGGATCATTCTGCGTCTGTTTAAATGGGCTGGGTGTCAGTTCCGGTTCATAATCTTTCCCTTTAAAACGGATTTTCTCGTAAACCCGGGTCATACTGCATTGTTTCAGAAGGAGTATGATTTCAGCTGCAATGACTGAATTGTTAAACTATAGTGATCCAATTTACATTGGGGTTGCCTGCGCCGTTGCGCACCCAGATCGCAGTGCATCTGTTCATTCACTCGAAATATGTTCATCTTTTCCGAAATCCACTCCTTGATATTGCAGTTGCCCCGAATTTGCTCGCAATATACACAACAACACAATGAATGGCGCTGGCAGCGGCCGCGTGTCCTAATGGATAAAGCGTCTGACTTCGATTATAACTTCAAAGTTATCAGAAAATTGCAGGTTCGAGTCCTGCCGTGGTCAAATTAGCTCGCTACTGAAATTTTATATTCTTTGTTGTGATTCTGCTGAGAAACCAACCATCTCTTCCAGTCACTCACCTGAAGTGAAGGAAGGCTGTTTGCTGAAAGAATCTCATGGCAAGTTTTCATCATTGTCGATCTGCATGCACGGGCAGAGCAAGCTGTGAAGTGGACTTTCTTGCACATTATTTCTGTTTGGATACAAAAAGCAGGAGATTGAATGGCTGACGATGTCTTATAGCAGAGACGAGGTGGCCGAGAGGTTAAGGCGATGGACTGCTAATCCATTGTACTCTGCACGCATGGGTTCGAATCCCATTCTCGTCGTCGTTGGCTTGCAGCTTTACCACTTTTTGACATTCACATTTAACCTCATCGCCAAATTCCCCTTTTACTTACAGGGATGCTGTACTTTCTTCATGTCATGTCTCAAATTAATAATATATTCGTCAAAAGGAGAAGAGTTGCAGTACAATGGCGAGGGGCACTAATTAGATCGGTATCTGAGAGACAACACATGCACGATGGGCCATAATATCATTTCTCACCACCGTCAGAATCTGAGAGCTCCGCTTTTCACTGTCGGCGACTCGTTGGTCCACGGTTATGATTCTCCCTTCGGAATGATCTCATTTGAAATGCAAGAGGTCACGGGCCAAATCCCGGACGAGCACCACCATGTTTTACTCAAAGTTTCGCTTCTAACAGCCGCTCGACATGTGAGAAAACAGACATATTTCACGTTAAAACGTGTGAGTTTACGCCGATGTTCCCTTAGCATCCAAATCCCAGAGCAAAGTGAAACCCGCCAAACTGAGTAAAGTTAAAATATCTCAGAGGTACTCGGCTCTGTGACTCGTTGGATAACCTAAAGCCTTGTTTCGTTCCGGCCGATACTTGATCAGTATATCTTCCTGTCTGTACGCATAAGTTCACCTCAATTGGGATAAGCATACATTCAGCGTCAATCTCCACCTCTGCCCTGAATATGAGTGCGTCCTGTGTCTCTAGAGCTGAAAAGATGAGAGAAGCTGCCTTTTGAATTCGTCCCTTGGTTGCCGAATTCAAAGCGGACAGGAAATCAATCCGGTCTGGCAAAGCTGCCTGGTCTGATTAAAAGGCGGTGATACCCTATATTGTAGGCATGTTCTCGTCTTCTGGCCTCAACATTAGGTTCAACGTATCGGATGATAAGCACCGCTCCCATTGTCTGGTAATGGTTCTGCTGTTCCCACTAACACCTCCTCTGGACCATCCTTTGTTACGTTATTGCCCGATTACCACCCACTATGCCTTTCTCCATTGTGCCATGTATTGTTTAATCACTCATGCGTTCCGCTGTATCACAGACGTTCCCATTTGAACTTTCTCGCTGCATATTTTTTCAAGGCGCTATTTTTGTTGAAAACATCTGTAATCTTTAACTTTTTCCTGTAATATCGGATTGATTATCCGACAGAACGTGAAACCGGATTCTTCCTCCAGAAAATCTGCACGACCTGCCGAGATTTACATATTTATCTGTTTTTATTCATTCTATTTCAGTGTCCCTTTTAAGGGGATTTGCTGTCTGTCCGAGATCATTCTCTGTCTCTGTAAAATGGTGTGCTCTCAAACCCTCATCATTCTCTGTCTGTTTAAAAGGGATGTGCTGTCTGTCCCGGATTTCCAATTTCAAATTTCAAAACCTGCCTTTGGAGGTTAAGGAATTTTAGTTTGTTTGTGTGTTTCAGACTGGGCTGGTTTTACGTCCCTCCCTCCTTCCTTCCTGCCTGTCTATCAACTGTGGCTTCAATAACAGTCTCTGCGCCGAGTGGTCCTCAGCCCCACTGCACAATTGCCTTCAGGGATGATCGAAATCTCACTTTATTCTTTGAAAAGGGAACTGCTGTCAGTCAAGGGTCATTCTGCATCTGGGTAAAAGGGATGTCCTTGCAATCCCGGATCATTCTGCGTCTGTTTAAATGGGCTGGGTGTCAGTTCCGGTTCATAATCTTTCCCTTTAAAACGGATTTTCTCGTAAACCCGGGTCATCCTGTATTGTTTCAGAAGGAGTATGATTTCAGCTGCAATGACCGAATTGTTAAACTATAGTGTTCCAATTTACATTGGGGTTGCCTGCGCCGGTGCGCACCCAGATCGCAGTGCATCTGTTCATTCACTCGAAATATGTTCATCTTTTCCTAAATCCACTCCTTGATATTGCAGTTGCCCCTGATTTGCTCGCAATATACACAACAACACAATGAATGGTGCTGGCAGCGGCCGCGTGGCCTAATGGATAAGGCGTCTGACTTCGATTACAACTGCAAAGTTATCAGAAGGTTGCAGGTTCGAGTCCTGCCGTGGTCAAATTAGCTCGCTACTGAAATTTTATATTCTTTGTTGTGATTCTGCTGAGAAACCAACCATCATTTCCAGTGACTCACCTGAAGTGAAGGAAGGCTGTTTGCTGAAAGAATCTCATGGCAAGTTTTCATCATTGTCGATCTGCATGCACGGGCAGAGCAAGCTGTGAAGTGGACTTTCTTGCACATTATTTCTGTTTGGATACAAAAAGCAGGAGATTGAATGGCTGACGATGTCTTATAGCAGAGACGAGGTGGCCGAGAGGTTAAGGCGATGGACTGCTAATCCATTGTGCTCTGCACGCAAGGGTTCGAATGCCATTCTCGTCGTCGTTGGCTTGCAGCTTTACCACTTTTTGACATTCACATTTAACCTCATCGCCAAATTCCCATTTTACTTGCAGGGATGCTGTACTTTCTTCATGTCATGTCTCAAATTAATAATATATTCGTCAAAAGGAGAACAGTTGCAGTACAATGGCGAGGGGCACTAATTAGATAATATCTGAGAGACAACACATGCACGATGGGCCATAATATCATTTCTCACCACCGTCAGAATCTGAGAGCTGCGCTTTTCACTGTCGGCGACTCGTTGGTCCACGGTTATGATTCTCCCTTCGGAATGATCACATTTGAAATGCAAGAGGTCACGGGCCAAATCCCGGACGAGCACCACCATGTTTTACTCAAAGTTTCGCTTCTAACAGCCGCTCGACATTTGAGAAAACAGACATATTTCACGTTAAAACGTGTGAGTTTACGCCGATACTCCCTTAGCATCCAAATCCCAGAGCAAAGTGAAACCCGCCAAACTGCGTAAAGTTAAAATATCTCAGAGGTACTCGGCTCTGTGACTCGTTGGATAACCTAAAGCCTTGTTTCGTTCCGGCCGATACTTGATCAGTATATCTTCCTGTCTGTACGCATAAGTTCACCTCAATTGGGATAAGCATACATTCAGCGTCAATCTCCACCTCTGCCCTGAATATGAGTGCGTCCTGTGTCTCTAGAGCTGAAATGATGAGAGAAGCTGCCTTTTGAATTCGTCCCTTGGTTGCCGAATTCAAAGCGGACAGGAAATCAATCCGCTCTGGCAAAGCTGCCTGGTCTGATTAAAAGGCGGTGATACCCTATATTGTAGGCATGTTCTCGTCTTCTGGCCTCAACATTAGGTTCAACGTATCGGATGATAAGCACCGCTCCCATTGTCTGGTAATGGTTCTGCTGTTCCCACTAACACCTCCTCTGGACCATCCTTTGTTACGTTATTGCCCGATTACCACCCACTTTGCCTTTCTCCATTGTGCCATGTATTGTTTAATCACTCCTGCGTTCCGCTGTATCACAGACGTTCCCATTTGTCCTTTCTCGCTGCCTATTTTTTCCAGGCGCTACTTTTGTTGAAAACATCTGTAATCTTTAACTTTTCCCTGAAATATCGGAATGATTATCCGATAGAACGTGAAACCGGATTCTTCCTCCACAAAATTTGCACGACCTGCCGAGTTTTACATATTTATCTGTTTTTAATTCATTCTATTTCCGTGTCTCTTTTAAGGCGATTTGCTGTCTGTCCGAGATCATTCTCTGTCTCTGTAAAATGGTGTGCTCTCAAACCCTCATCATTCTGTGTCTGTTTAAAAGGGATGTGCTGTCTGTCCCAGATTTCCAATTTCAAATTTCAAAACCTGCCTTTGGAGGTTAAGGAATTTTAGTTTGTTTGTGTGTTTCAGACTGGGCTGGTTTTACGTCCCTCCCCCTTCCTTCCTGCCTGTCTATCAACTGTGGCTTCAATAACAGTCTCTGCGCCGAGTGGTCCTCAGCCCCACTGCACAATTGCCTTCAGGGATGATCGAAATCTCACTTTATTCTTTGAAAAGGGAACTGCTGTCAGTCAAGGGTCATTCTGCATCTGGGTAAAAGGGATGTCCTTGCAATCCCGGATCATTCTGCGTCTGTTTAAATGGGCTGGGTGTCAGTTCCGGTTCATAATCTTTCCCTTTAAAACGGATTTTCTCGTAAACCCGGGTCATCCTGTATTGTTTCAGAAGGAGTATGATTTCAGCTGCAATGACCGAATTGTTAAACTACAGTGTTCCAATTTACATTGGGGTTGCCTGCGCCGGTGCGCACCCAGATCGCAGTGCATCTGTTCATTCACTCGAAATATGTTCATCTTTTCCGAAATCCACTCCTTGATATTGCAGTTGCCCCGAATTTGCTCGCAATATACACAACAACACAATGAATGGTGCTGGCAGCGGCCGCGTGGCCTAATGGATAAGGCGTCTGACTACGATTACAACTGCAAAGTTATCAGAAGATTGCAAGTTCGAGTCCTGCCGTGGTCAAATTAGCTCGCTACTGAAATTTTATATTCTTTGTTGTGATTCTGCTGAGAAACCAACCATCTCTTCCAGTCACTCACCTGAAGTGAAGGAAGGCTGTTTGCTGAAAGAATCTCATGGCAAGATTTCATCATTGTCGATCTGCATGCACGGGCATGCAAGCTGTGAAGTGGACTTTCTTGCACATTTTTTCTGTTTGGATACAAAAAGCAGGAGATTGAATGGCTGACGATGTCTTATAGCAGAGACGAGGTGGCCGAGAGGTTAAGACGATGGACTGCTAATCCATTGTGCTCTGCACGCATGGGTTCGAATCCCATTCTCGTCGTCGTTGGCTTGCAGCTTTACCACTTTTTGACATTCACATTGAACCTCATCGCCAAATTCCCCTTTTACTTACAGGGATGCTGTACTTTCCTCATGTCATGTCTCAAATTAATAATATATTCGTCAAAAGGAGAACAGTTGCAGTACAATGGCGAGGGGCACTAATTAGATAGGTATCTGAGAGACAACACATGCACGATGGGCCAGAATATCATTTCTCACCACCGTCAGAATCTGAGAGCTGCGCTTTTCACTGTCGGCGACTCGTTGGTCCACGGTTATGATTCTCCCTTCGGAATGATCACATTTGAAATGCAAGAGGTCACGGGCCAAATCCCGGACGAGCACCACCATGTTTTACTCAAAGTTTCGCTTCTAACAGCCGCTCGACATGTGAGAAAACAGACATATTTCACGTTAAAACGTGTGAGTTTACGCCGATGTTCCCTGAGCATCCAAATCCCAGAGCAAAGTGAAACCCGCCAAACTGAGTAAAGTTAAAATATCTCAGAGGTACTCGGCTCTGTGACTCGTTGGATAACCTAAAGCCTTGTTTCGTTCCGGCCGATACTTGATCAGTATATCTTCCTGTCTGTACGCATAAGTTCACCTCAATTGGGATAAGCATACATTCAGCGTCAATCTCCACCTCTGCCCTGAATATGAGTGCGTCCTGTGTCTCTAGAGCTGAAAAGATGAGAGAAGCTGCCTTTTGAATTCGTCCCTTGGTTGCCGAATTCAAAGCGGACAGGAAATCAATCCGGTCTGGCAAAGCTGCCTGGTCTGATTAAAAGGCGGTGATACCCTATATTGTAGGCATGTTCTCGTCTTCTGGCCTCAACATTAGGTTCACCGTATCGGATGATAAGCACCGCTCCCATTATCTGGTAATGGTTCTGCTGTTCCCACTAACACCCCCTCTGGACCATCCTTTGTTACGTTATTGCCCGATTACCACCCACTTTGCCTTTCTCCATTGTGCCATGTATTGTTTAATCACTCCTGCGTTCCGATGTATCACAGACGTTCCCATTTGAACTTTCTCGCTGCATATTTTTTCAAGGCGCTATTTTTGTTGAAAACATCTGTAATCATTACTTTTTCCTGTAATATCGGATTGATTATCCGACAGAATGCGAAACCGGATTCTTCCTCCAGAAAATCTGCACGAACTGCCGAGATTTACATATTTATCTGTTTTTATTCATTCTATTTCCGTGTCCCTTTTAAGGGGATTTGCTGTCTGTCCGAGATCATTCTCTGTCTCTGTAAAATGGTGTGCTCTCAAACCCTCATCATTCTGTGTCTGTTTAAAAGGGATGTGCTGTCTGTCCCTGATTTCCAATTTCAAATTTCAAAACCTGCCTTTGGAGGTTAAGGAATTTTAGTTTGTTTGTGTGTTTCAGACTGGGCTGGTTTTACGTCCCTCCCTCCTTCCTTCCTGCCTGTCTATAAACTGTGGCTTCAACAACAGTCTCTGCGCCGAGTGGTCCTCAGCCCCACTGCACAATTGCCTTCAGGGATGATCGAAATCTCACTTTATTCTTTGAAAAGGGAACTGCTGTCAGTCAAGGGTCATTCTGCATCTGGGTAAAAGGGATGTCCTTGCAATCCCGGATCATTCTGCGTCTGTTTAAATGGGCTGGGTGTCAGTTCCGGTTCATAATCTTTCCCTTTAAAACGGATTTTCTCGTAAACCCGGGTCATCCTGTATTGTTTCAGAAGGAGTATGATTTCAGCTGCAATGACCGAATTGTTGAACTATAGTGTTCCAATTTACATTGGGGTTGCCTGCGCCGGTGCGCACCCAGATCGCAGTGCATCTGTTCATTCACTCGAAATATGTTCATCTTTTCCGAAATCCACTCCTTGATATTGCAGTTGCCCCGAATTTGCTCGCAATATACACAACAACACAATGAATGGTGCTGGCAGCGGCCGCGTGTCCTAATGGATAAGGCGTCTGACTTCGATTACAACCGCAAAGTTATCAGAAGATTGCAGGTTCGAGTCCTGCCGTGGTTAAATTAGCTCGCTACTGAAATTTTATATTCTTTGTTGTGATTCTGCTGAGAAACCAACCATCTCTTCCAGTCACTCACCTGAAGTGAAGGAAGGCTGTTTGCTGAAAGAATCTCATGGCAAGTTTTCATCATTGTCGATCTGCATGCACGGGCAGAGCAAGCTGTGAAGTGGACATTCTTGCAAATTATTTCTGTTTGGATACAAAAAGCAGGAGATTGAATGGCTGACGATGTCTGATAGCATAGACGAGGTGGCCGAGAGGTTAAGGCGATGGACTGCTAATCCATTGTGCTGTGCACGCATGGGTTCGAATCCCATTCTCGTCGTCGTTGGCTTGCAGCTTTACCACTTTTTGACATTCACATTTAACCTCATCGCCAAATTCCCCTTTTACTTGCAGAGATGCTGTAATTTCCTCATGTCATGTCTCAAATTAATAATATATTCGTTAAAAGGACAACAGTTGCAGTACAATGGCGAGGGGCACTAATTAGATAGGTATCTGAGAGACAACACATGCACGATGGGCCATAATATCATTTCTCACCACCGTCAGAATCTGAGAGCTCCGCTTTTCACTGTCGGCGACTCGTTGGTCCACGGTTATGATTCTCCCTTCGGAATGATCACATTTGAAATGCAAGAGGTCACGGGCCAAATCCCGGACGAGCACCACCATGTTTTACTCAAAGTTTCGCTTCTAACAGCCGCTCGACATGTGAGAAAACAGACATATTTCACGTTAAAACGTGTGAGTTTACGCCGATGTTCCCTTAGCATCCAAATCCCAGAGCAAAGTGAAACCCGCCAAACTGAGTAAAGTTAAAATATCTCAGAGGTACTCGGCTCTGTGACTCGTTGGATAACCTAAAGCCTTGTTTCGTTCCGGCCGATACTTGATCAGTATATCTTCCTGTCTGTACGCATAAGTTCACCTCAATTGGGATAAGCATACATTCAGCGTCAATCTCCACCTCTGTCCTGAATATGAGTGCGTCCTGTGTCTCTCGAGCTGAAAAGATGAGAGAAGCTGCCTTTTGAATTCGTCCCTTGGTTGCCGAATTCAAAGCGGACAGGAAATCAATCCGGTCTGGCAAAGCTGCCTGGTCTGATTAAAAGGCGGTGATACCCTATATTGTAGGCATGTTCTCGTCTTCTGGCCTCAACATTAGGTTCAACGTATCGGATGATAAGCACCGCTCCCATTATCTGGTAATGGTTCTGCTGTTCCCACTAACACCCCCTCTGGACCATCCTTTGTTACGTTATTGCCCGATTACCACCCACTTTGCCTTTCTCCATTGTGCCATGTATTGTTTAATCACTCCTGCGTTCCGATGTATCACAGACGTTCCCATTTGAACTTTCTCGCTGCATATTTTTTCAAGGCGCTATTTTTGTTGAAAACATCTGTAATCTTTACTTTTTCCTGTAATATCGGATTGATTATCCGACAGAATGCGAAACCGGATTCTTCCTCCAGAAAATCTGCACGAACTGCCGAGATTTACATATTTATCTGTTTTTATTCATTCTATTTCCGTGTCCCTTTTAAGGGGATTTGCTGTCTGTCCGAGATCATTCTCTGTCTCTGTAAAATGGTGTGCTCTCAAACCCTCATCATTCTGTGTCTGTTTAAAAGGGATGTGCTGTCTGTCCCTGATTTCCAATTTCAAATTTCAAAACCTGCCTTTGGAGGTTAAGGAATTTTAGTTTGTTTGTGTGTTTCAGACTGGGCTGGTTTTACGTCCCTCCCTCCTTCCTTCCTGCCTGTCTATAAACTGTGGCTTCAACAACAGTCTCTGCGCCGAGTGGTCCTCAGCCCCACTGCACAATTGCCTTCAGGGATGATCGAAATCTCACTTTATTCTTTGAAAAGGGAACTGCTGTCAGTCAAGGGTCATTCTGCATCTGGGTAAAAGGGATGTCCTTGCAATCCCGGATCATTCTGCGTCTGTTTAAATGGGCTGGGTGTCAGTTCCGGTTCATAATCTTTCCCTTTAAAACGGATTTTCTCGTAAACCCGGGTCATCCTGTATTGTTTCAGAAGGAGTATGATTTCAGCTGCAATGACCGAATTGTTGAACTATAGTGTTCCAATTTACATTGGGGTTGCCTGCGCCGGTGCGCACCCAGATCGCAGTGCATCTGTTCATTCACTCGAAATATGTTCATCTTTTCCGAAATCCACTCCTTGATATTGCAGTTGCCCCGAATTTGCTCGCAATATACACAACAACACAATGAATGGTGCTGGCAGCGGCCGCGTGTCCTAATGGATAAGGCGTCTGACTTCGATTACAACCGCAAAGTTATCAGAAGATTGCAGGTTCGAGTCCTGCCGTGGTTAAATTAGCTCGCTACTGAAATTTTATATTCTTTGTTGTGATTCTGCTGAGAAACCAACCATCTCTTCCAGTCACTCACCTGAAGTGAAGGAAGGCTGTTTGCTGAAAGAATCTCATGGCAAGTTTTCATCATTGTCGATCTGCATGCACGGGCAGAGCAAGCTGTGAAGTGGACATTCTTGCAAATTATTTCTGTTTGGATACAAAAAGCAGGAGATTGAATGGCTGACGATGTCTGATAGCATAGACGAGGCGGCCGAGAGGTTAAGGCGATGGACTGCTAATCCATTGTGCTGTGCACGCATGGGTTCGAATCCCATTCTCGTCGTCGTTGGCTTGCAGCTTTACCACTTTTTGACATTCACATTTAACCTCATCGCCAAATTCCCCTTTTACTTGCAGAGATGCTGTAATTTCCTCATGTCATGTCTCAAATTAATAATATATTCGTTAAAAGGACAACAGTTGCAGTACAATGGCGAGGGGCACTAATTAGATAGGTATCTGAGAGACAACACATGCACGATGGGCCATAATATCATTTCTCACCACCGTCAGAATCTGAGAGCTCCGCTTTTCACTGTCGGCGACTCGTTGGTCCACGGTTATGATTCTCCCTTCGGAATGATCACATTTGAAATGCAAGAGGTCACGGGCCAAATCCCGGACGAGCACCACCATGTTTTACTCAAAGTTTCGCTTCTAACAGCCGCTCGACATGTGAGAAAACAGACATATTTCACGTTAAAACGTGTGAGTTTACGCCGATGTTCCCTTAGCATCCAAATCCCAGAGCAAAGTGAAACCCGCCAAACTGAGTAAAGTTAAAATATCTCAGAGGTACTCGGCTCTGTGACTCGTTGGATAACCTAAAGCCTTGTTTCGTTCCGGCCGATACTTGATCAGTATATCTTCCTGTCTGTACGCATAAGTTCACCTCAATTGGGATAAGCATACATTCAGCGTCAATCTCCACCTCTGTCCTGAATATGAGTGCGTCCTGTGTCTCTAGAGCTGAAAAGATGAGAGAAGCTGCCTTTTGAATTCGTCCCTTGGTTGCCGAATTCAAAGCGGACAGGAAATCAATCCGGTCTGGCAAAGCTGCCTGGTCTGATTAAAAGGCGGTGATACCCTATATTGTAGGCATGTTCTCGTCTTCTGGCCTCAACATTAGGTTCAACGTATCGGATCATAAGCACCGCTCCCATTGTCTGGTAATGGTTCTGCTGTTCCCAATAACACCTCCTCTGGACCATCCTTTGTTACGTTATTGCCCGATTACCACCCACTTTGCCTTTCTCCATTGTGCCATGTATTGTTTAATCACTCCTGCGTTCCGCTGTATCACAGACGTTCCCATTTGAACTTTCTCGCTGCATATTTTTTCAAGGCGCTATTTTTGTTGAAAACATCTGTAATCTTTAACTTTTTCCTGTAATATCGGATTGATTATCCGACAGAACGTGAAACCGGATTCTTCCTCCAGAAAATCTGCACGACCTGCCGAGATTTACATATTTATCTGTTTTTATTCATTCTATTTCCGTGTCCCTTTTAAGGGGATTTGCTGTCTGTCCGAGATCATTCTCTGTCTCTGTAAAATGGTGTGCTCTCAAACCGTCATCAATCTGTGTCTGTTTAAAAGGGATGTGCTGTCTGTCCCGGATTTCCAATTTCAAATTTCAAAACCTGCCTTTGGAGGTTAAGGAACTTTAGTTTGTTTGTGTGTTTCAGACTGGGCTGGTTTTACGTCCCTCCCTCCTTCCTTCCTGCCTGTCTATCAACTGTGGCTTCAATAACAGTCTCTGCGCGGAGTGGTCCTCAGCCCCACTGCACAATTGCCTTCAGGGATGATCGAAATCTCACTTTATTCTTTGAAAAGGGAACTGCTGTCAGTCAAGGGTCATTCTGCATCTGGGTAAAAGGGATGTCCTTGCAATCCCGGATCATTCTGCGTCTGTTTAAATGGGCTGGGTGTCAGTTCCGGTTCATAATCTTTCCCTTTAAAACGGATTTTCTCGTAAACCCGGGTCATACTGCATTGTTTCAGAAGGAGTATGATTTCAGCTGCAATGACTGAATTGTTAAACTATAGTGATCCAATTTACATTGGGGTTGCCTGCGCCGTTGCGCACCCAGATCGCAGTGCATCTGTTCATTCACTCGAAATATGTTCATCTTTTCCGAAATCCACTCCTTGATATTGCAGTTGCCCCGAATTTGCTCGCAATATACACAACAACACAATGAATGGCGCTGGCAGCGGCCGCGTGTCCTAATGGATAAAGCGTCTGACTTCGATTATAACTTCAAAGTTATCAGAAAATTGCAGGTTCGAGTCCTGCCGTGGTCAAATTAGCTCGCTACTGAAATTTTATATTCTTTGTTGTGATTCTGCTGAGAAACCAACCATCTCTTCCAGTCACTCACCTGAAGTGAAGGAAGGCTGTTTGCTGAAAGAATCTCATGGCAAGTTTTCATCATTGTCGATCTGCATGCACGGGCAGAGCAAGCTGTGAAGTGGACTTTCTTGCACATTATTTCTGTTTGGATACAAAAAGCAGGAGATTGAATGGCTGACGATGTCTTATAGCAGAGACGAGGTGGCCGAGAGGTTAAGGCGATGGACTGCTAATCCATTGTACTCTGCACGCATGGGTTCGAATCCCATTCTCGTCGTCGTTGGCTTGCAGCTTTACCACTTTTTGACATTCACATTTAACCTCATCGCCAAATTCCCCTTTTACTTACAGGGATGCTGTACTTTCTTCATGTCATGTCTCAAATTAATAATATATTCGTCAAAAGGAGAAGAGTTGCAGTACAATGGCGAGGGGCACTAATTAGATCGGTATCTGAGAGACAACACATGCACGATGGGCCATAATATCATTTCTCACCACCGTCAGAATCTGAGAGCTCCGCTTTTCACTGTCGGCGACTCGTTGGTCCACGGTTATGATTCTCCCTTCGGAATGATCTCATTTGAAATGCAAGAGGTCACGGGCCAAATCCCGGACGAGCACCACCATGTTTTACTCAAAGTTTCGCTTCTAACAGCCGCTCGACATGTGAGAAAACAGACATATTTCACGTTAAAACGTGTGAGTTTACGCCGATGTTCCCTTAGCATCCAAATCCCAGAGCAAAGTGAAACCCGCCAAACTGAGTAAAGTTAAAATATCTCAGAGGTACTCGGCTCTGTGACTCGTTGGATAACCTAAAGCCTTGTTTCGTTCCGGCCGATACTTGATCAGTATATCTTCCTGTCTGTACGCATAAGTTCACCTCAATTGGGATAAGCATACATTCAGCGTCAATCTCCACCTCTGCCCTGAATATGAGTGCGTCCTGTGTCTCTAGAGCTGAAAAGATGAGAGAAGCTGCCTTTTGAATTCGTCCCTTGGTTGCCGAATTCAAAGCGGACAGGAAATCAATCCGGTCTGGCAAAGCTGCCTGGTCTGATTAAAAGGCGGTGATACCCTATATTGTAGGCATGTTCTCGTCTTCTGGCCTCAACATTAGGTTCAACGTATCGGATGATAAGCACCGCTCCCATTGTCTGGTAATGGTTCTGCTGTTCCCACTAACACCTCCTCTGGACCATCCTTTGTTACGTTATTGCCCGATTACCACCCACTATGCCTTTCTCCATTGTGCCATGTATTGTTTAATCACTCATGCGTTCCGCTGTATCACAGACGTTCCCATTTGAACTTTCTCGCTGCATATTTTTTCAAGGCGCTATTTTTGTTGAAAACATCTGTAATCTTTAACTTTTTCCTGTAATATCGGATTGATTATCCGACAGAACGTGAAACCGGATTCTTCCTCCAGAAAATCTGCACGACCTGCCGAGATTTACATATTTATCTGTTTTTATTCATTCTATTTCAGTGTCCCTTTTAAGGGGATTTGCTGTCTGTCCGAGATCATTCTCTGTCTCTGTAAAATGGTGTGCTCTCAAACCCTCATCATTCTCTGTCTGTTTAAAAGGGATGTGCTGTCTGTCCCGGATTTCCAATTTCAAATTTCAAAACCTGCCTTTGGAGGTTAAGGAATTTTAGTTTGTTTGTGTGTTTCAGACTGGGCTGGTTTTACGTCCCTCCCTCCTTCCTTCCTGCCTGTCTATCAACTGTGGCTTCAATAACAGTCTCTGCGCCGAGTGGTCCTCAGCCCCACTGCACAATTGCCTTCAGGGATGATCGAAATCTCACTTTATTCTTTGAAAAGGGAACTGCTGTCAGTCAAGGGTCATTCTGCATCTGGGTAAAAGGGATGTCCTTGCAATCCCGGATCATTCTGCGTCTGTTTAAATGGGCTGGGTGTCAGTTCCGGTTCATAATCTTTCCCTTTAAAACGGATTTTCTCGTAAACCCGGGTCATCCTGTATTGTTTCAGAAGGAGTATGATTTCAGCTGCAATGACCGAATTGTTAAACTATAGTGTTCCAATTTACATTGGGGTTGCCTGCGCCGGTGCGCACCCAGATCGCAGTGCATCTGTTCATTCACTCGAAATATGTTCATCTTTTCCTAAATCCACTCCTTGATATTGCAGTTGCCCCTGATTTGCTCGCAATATACACAACAACACAATGAATGGTGCTGGCAGCGGCCGCGTGGCCTAATGGATAAGGCGTCTGACTTCGATTACAACTGCAAAGTTATCAGAAGGTTGCAGGTTCGAGTCCTGCCGTGGTCAAATTATCTCGCTACTGAAATTTTATATTCTTTGTTGTGATTCTGCTGAGAAACCAACCATCATTTCCAGTGACTCACCTGAAGTGAAGGAAGGCTGTTTGCTGAAAGAATCTCATGGCAAGTTTTCATCATTGTCGATCTGCATGCACGGGCAGAGCAAGCTGTGAAGTGGACTTTCTTGCACATTATTTCTGTTTGGATACAAAAAGCAGGAGATTGAATGGCTGACGATGTCTTATAGCAGAGACGAGGTGGCAGAGAGGTTAAGGCGATGGACTGCTAATCCATTGTGCCCTGCACGCATGGGTTCGAATGCCATTCTCGTCGTCGTTGGCTTGCAGCTTTACCACTTTTTGACATTCACATTTAACCTCATCGCCAAATTCCCATTTTACTTGCAGGGATGCTGTACTTTCTTCATGTCATGTCTCAAATTAATAATATATTCGTCAAAAGGAGAACAGTTGCAGTACAATGGCGAGGGGCACTAATTAGATAATATCTGAGAGACAACACATGCACGATGGGCCATAATATCATTTCTCACCACCGTCAGAATCTGAGAGCTGCGCTTTTCACTGTCGGCGACTCGTTGGTCCACGGTTATGATTCTCCCTTCGGAATGATCACATTTGAAATGCAAGAGGTCACGGGCCAAATCCCGGACGAGCACCACCATGTTTTACTCAAAGTTTCGCTTCTAACAGCCGCTCGACATTTGAGAAAACAGACATATTTCACGTTAAAACGTGTGAGTTTACGCCGATACTCCCTTAGCATCCAAATCCCAGAGCAAAGTGAAACCCGCCAAACTGCGTAAAGTTAAAATATCTCAGAGGTACTCGGCTCTGTGACTCGTTGGATAACCTAAAGCCTTGTTTCGTTCCGGCCGATACTTGATCAGTATATCTTCCTGTCTGTACGCATAAGTTCACCTCAATTGGGATAAGCATACATTCAGCGTCAATCTCCACCTCTGCCCTGAATATGAGTGCGTCCTGTGTCTCTAGAGCTGAAATGATGAGAGAAGCTGCCTTTTGAATTCGTCCCTTGGTTGCCGAATTCAAAGCGGACAGGAAATCAATCCGCTCTGGCAAAGCTGCCTGGTCTGATTAAAAGGCGGTGATACCCTATATTGTAGGCATGTTCTCGTCTTCTGGCCTCAACATTAGGTTCAACGTATCGGATGATAAGCACCGCTCCCATTGTCTGGTAATGGTTCTGCTGTTCCCACTAACACCTCCTCTGGACCAGCCTTTGTTACGTTATTGCCCGATTACCACCCACTTTGCCTTTCTCCATTGTGCCATGTATTGTTTAATCACTCCTGCGTTCCGCTGTATCACAGACGTTCCCATTTGTCCTTTCTCGCTGCCTATTTTTTCCAGGCGCTACTTTTGTTGAAAACATCTGTAATCTTTAACTTTTCCCTGAAATATCGGAATGATTATCCGACAGAACGTGAAACCGGATTCTTCCTCCACAAAATTTGCACGACCTGCCGAGTTTTACATATTTATCTGTTTTTAATTCATTCTATTTCCGTGTCTCTTTTAAGGCGATTTGCTGTCTGTCCGAGATCATTCTCTGTCTCTGTAAAATGGTGTGCTCTCAAACCCTCATCATTCTGTGTCTGTTTAAAAGGGATGTGCTGTCTGTCCCAGATTTCCAATTTCAAATTTCAAAACCTGCCTTTGGAGGTTAAGGAATTTTAGTTTGTTTGTGTGTTTCAGACTGGGCTGGTTTTACGTCCCTCCCCCTTCCTTCCTGCCTGTCTATCAACTGTGGCTTCAATAACAGTCTCTGCGCCGAGTGGTCCTCAGCCCCACTGCACAATTGCCTTCAGGGATGATCGAAATCTCACTTTATTCTTTGAAAAGGGAACTGCTGTCAGTCAAGGGTCATTCTGCATCTGGGTAAAAGGGATGTCCTTGCAATCCCGGATCATTCTGCGTCTGTTTAAATGGGCTGGGTGTCAGTTCCGGTTCATAATCTTTCCCTTTAAAACGGATTTTCTCGTAAACCCGGGTCATCCTGTATTGTTTCAGAAGGAGTATGATTTCAGCTGCAATGACCGAATTGTTAAACTACAGTGTTCCAATTTACATTGGGGTTGCCTGCGCCGGTGCGCACCCAGATCGCAGTGCATCTGTTCATTCACTCGAAATATGTTCATCTTTTCCGAAATCCACTCCTTGATATTGCAGTTGCCCCGAATTTGCTCGCAATATACACAACAACACAATGAATGGTGCTGGCAGCGGCCGCGTGGCCTAATGGATAAGGCGTCTGACTACGATTACAACTGCAAAGTTATCAGAAGATTGCAAGTTCGAGTCCTGCCGTGGTCAAATTAGCTCGCTACTGAAATTTTATATTCTTTGTTGTGATTCTGCTGAGAAACCAACCATCTCTTCCAGTCACTCACCTGAAGTGAAGGAAGGCTGTTTGCTGAAAGAATCTCATGGCAAGATTTCATCATTGTCGATCTGCATGCACGGGCATGCAAGCTGTGAAGTCGACTTTCTTGCACATTATTTCTGTTTGGATACAAAAAGCAGGAGATTGAATGGCTGACGATGTCTTATAGCAGAGACGAGGTGGCCGAGAGGTTAAGGCGATGGACTGCTAATCCATTGTGCTCTGCACGCATGGGTTCGAATCCAATTCTCGTCGTCGTTGGCTTGCAGCTTTACCACTTTTTGACATTCACATTTAACCTCATCGCCAAATTCCCCTTTTACTTACAGGGATGCTGTACTTTCCTCAGGTCATGTCTCAAATTAATAATATATTCGTCAAAAGGAGAACAGTTGCAGTACAATGGCGAGGGGCACTAATTAGATAGGTATCTGAGAGACAACACATGCACGATGGGCCATAATATCATTTCTCACCACCGTCAGAATCTGAGAGCTGCGCTTTTCACTGTCGGCGACTCGTTGGTCCACGGTTATGATTCTCCCTTCGGAATGATCACATTTGAAATGCAAGAGGTCACGGGCCAAATCCCGGACGAGCACCACCATGTTTTACTCAAAGTTTCGCTTCTAACA
Source organism: Pristiophorus japonicus (assembly GCF_044704955.1). Classification (NCBI taxonomy): domain Eukaryota; kingdom Metazoa; phylum Chordata; class Chondrichthyes; family Pristiophoridae; genus Pristiophorus; species Pristiophorus japonicus. Next base: position 406,702 of record NW_027254417.1, on the reverse strand, counting down.
GCCGCTCGACATGTGAGAAAACAGACATATTTCACGTTAAAACGTGTGAGTTTACGCCGATGTTCCCTTAGCATCCAAATCCCAGAGCAAAGTGAAACCCGCCAAACTGAGTAAAGTTAAAATATCTCAGAGGTACTCGGCTCTGTGACTCGTTGGATAACCTAAAGCCTTGTTTCGTTCCGGCCGATACTTGATCAGTATATCTTCCTGTCTGTACGCATAAGTTCACCTCAATTGGGATAAGCATACATTCAGCGTCAATCTCCACCTCTGCCCTGAATATGAGTGCGTCCTGTGTCTCTAGAGCTGAAAAGATGAGAGAAGCTGCCTTTTGAATTCGTCCCTTGGTTTGCCGAATTCAAAGCGGACAGGAAATCAATCCGGTCTGGCAAAGCTGCCTGGTCTGATTAAAAGGCGGTGATACCCTATATTGTAGGCATGTTCTCGTCTTCTGGCCTCAACATTAGGTTCAACGTATCGGATGATAAGCACCGCTCCCATTGTCTGGTAATGGTTCTGCTGTTCCCACTAACACCTCCTCTGGACCATCCTTTGTTACATTATTGCCCGATTACCACCCACTTTGCCTTTCTCCATTGTGCCATGTATTGTTTAATCACTCCTGCGTTCCGCTGTATCACAGACGTTCCCATTTGAACTTTCTCGCTGCATATTTTTTCAAGGCGCTATTTTTGTTGAAAACATCTGTAATCTTTAACTTTTTCCTGTAATATCGGATTGATTATCCGACAGAACGTGAAACCGGATTCTTCCTCCAGAAAATCTGCATGACCTGCCGAGATTTACATATTTATCTGTTTTTATTCATTCTATTTCCGTGTCCCTTTTAAGGGGATTTGCTGTCTGTCCGAGATCATTCTCTGTCTCTGTACAATGGTGTGCTCTCAAACCCTCATCATTCTGTGTCTGTTTAAAAGGGATGTGCTGTCTGTCCCAGATTTCCAATTTCAAATTTCAAAACCTGCCTTTGGAGGTTAAGGAATTTTAGTTTGTTTGTGTGTTTCAGACTGGGCTGGTTTTACGTCCCTCCCTCCTTCCTTCCTGCCTGTCTATCAACTGTGGCTTCAATAACAGTCTCTGCGCCGAGTGGTCCTCAGCTCCACTGCACAATTGCCTTCAGGGATGATCGAAATCTCACTTTATTCTTTGAAAAGGGAACTGCTGTCAGTCAAGGGTCATTCTGCATCAGGGTAAAAGGGATGTCCTTGCAATCCCGGATCATTCTGCGTCTGTTTAAATGGGCTGGGTGTCAGTTCCGGTTCATAATCTTTCCCTTTAAAACGGATTTTCTCGTAAACCCGGGTCATCCTGTATTGTTTGAGAAGGAATATGATTTCAGCTGCAATGACCGAATTGTTAAACTATAGTGTTCCAATTTACATTGGGGTTGCCTGCGCCGGTGCGCACCCAGATCGCAGTGCATCTGTTCATTCACTCGAAATATGTTCATCTTTTCCTAAATCCACTCCTTGATATTGCAGTTGCTCCGAATTTGCTCGCAATATACACAACAACACAATGAATTGTGCTGGCAGCGGCCGCGTGGCCTAATGGATAAGGCGTCTGACTTCGATTACAACCGCAAAGTTATCAGAAGATTGCAGGTTCGAGTCCTGCCTTGGTCAAATTAGCTCGCTACTGAAATTTTATATTCTTTGTTGTGATTCTGCTGAGAAACCAACCATCTCTTCCAGTCACTCACCTGAAGTGAAGGAAGGCTGTTTGCTGAAAGAATCTCATGGCAAGATTTCATCATTGTCGATCTGCATGCACGGGCAGAGCAAGCTGTGAAGTGGACTTTCTTGCACATTATTTCTGTTTGGATACAAAAAGCAGGAGATTGAATGGCTGACGATGTCTTATAGCAGAGACGAGGTGGCCGAGAGGTTAAGGCGATGGACTGCTAATCCATTGTGCTCTGCACGCATGGGTTCGAATCCAATTCTCGTCGTCGTTGGCTTGCAGCTTAACCACTTTTTGACATTCACATTTAACCTCATCGCCAAATTCCCCTTTTACTTACAGGGATGCTGTACTTTCCTCAGGTCATGTCTCAAATTAATAATATATTCGTCAAAAGGAGAACAGTTGCAGTACAATGGCGAGGGGCACTAATTAGATAGGTATCTGAGAGACAACACATGCACGATGGGCCATAATATCATTTCTCACCACCGTCAGAATCTGAGAGCTGCGCTTTTCACTGTCGGCGACTCGTTGGTCCACGGTTATGATTCTCCCTTCGGAATGATCACATTTGAAATGCAAGAGGTCACGGGCCAAATCCCGGACGAGCACCACCATGTTTTACTCAAAGTTTCGCTTCTAACAGCCGCTCGACATGTGAGAAAACAGACATATTTCACGTTAAAACGTGTGAGTTTACGCCGATGTTCCCTTAGCATCCAAATCCCAGAGCAAAGTGAAACCCGCCAAACTGAGTAAAGTTAAAATATCTCAGAGGTACTCGGCTCTGTGACTCGTTGGATAACCTAAAGCCTTGTTTCGTTCCGGCCGATACTTGATCAGTATATCTTCCTGTCTGTACGCATAAGTTCACCTCAATTGGGATAAGCATACATTCAGCGTCAATCTCCACCTCTGCCCTGAATATGAGTGCGTCCTGTGTCTCTAGAGCTGAAAAGATGAGAGAAGCTGCCTTTTGAATTCGTCCCTTGGTTGCCGAATTCAAAGCGGACAGGAAATCAATCCGGTCTGGCAAAGCTGCCTGGTCTGATTAAAAGGCGGTGATACCCTATATTGTAGGCATGTTCTCGTCTTCTGGCCTCAACATTAGGTTCAACGTATCGGATGATAAGCACCGCTCCCATTGTCTGGTAATGGTTCTGCTGTTCCCACTAACACCTCCTCTGGACCATCCTTTGTTACATTATTGCCCGATTACCACCCACTTTGCCTTTCTCCATTGTGCCATGTATTGTTTAATCACTCCTGCGTTCCGCTGTATCACAGACGTTCCCATTTGAACTTTCTCGCTGCATATTTTTTCAAGGCGCTATTTTTGTTGAAAACATCTGTAATCTTTAACTTTTTCCTGTAATATCAGATTGATTATCCGACAGAACGTGAAACCGGATTCTTCCTCCAGAAAATCTGCATGACCTGCCGAGATTTACATATTTATCTGTTTTTATTCATTCTATTTCCGTGTCCCTTTTAAGGGGATTTGCTGTCTGTCCGAGATCATTCTCTGTCTCTGTAAAATGGTGTGCTCTCAAACCCTCATCATTCTCTGTCTGTTTAAAAGGGATGTGCTGTCTGTCCCGGATTTCCAATTTCAAATTTCAAAACCTGCCTTTGGAGGTTAAGGAATTTTAGTTTGTTTGTGTGTTTCAGACTGGGCTGGTTTTACGTCCCTCCCTCCTTCCTTCCTGCCTGTCTATCAACTGTGGCTTCAATAACAGTCTCTGCGCCGAGTGGTCCTCAGCCCCACTGCACAATTGCCTTCAGGGATGATCGAAATCTCACTTTATTCTTTGAAAAGGGAACTGCTGTCAGTCAAGGGTCATTCTGCATCTGGGTAAAAGGGATGTCCTTGCAATCCCGGATCATTCTGCGTCTGTTTAAATGGGCTGGATGTCAGTTCCGGTTCATAATCTTTCCCTTTAAAACGGATTTTCGCGTAAACCCGGGTCATCCTGTATTGTTTCAGAGGGAGTATGATTTCAGCTGCAATGACCGAATTGTTAAACTACAGTGTTCCAATTTACATTGGTGTTGCCTGCGCCGGTGCGCACCCAGATCGCAGTGCATCTGTTCATTCACTCGAAATATGTTCATCTTTTCCTAAATCCACTCCTTGATATTGCAGTTGTCCCGAATTTGCTCGCAATATACACAACAACACAATGAATGGTGCTGGCAGCGGCCGCGTGGCCTAATGGATAAGGCGTCTGACTTCGATTACAACCGCAAAGTTATCAGAAGATTGCAGGTTCGAGTCCTGCCGTGGTCAAATTGGCTCGCTATTGAAATTTTATATTCTTTGTTGTGATTATGCTGAGAAACCAACCATCTCTTCCAGTCACTCACCTGAAGTGAAGGAAGGCTGTTTGCTGAAAGAATCTCATGGCAAGATTTCATCATTGTCGATCTGCATGCACGGGCATGCAAGCTGTGAAGTGGACTTTCTTGCACATTATTTCTGTTTGGATACAAAAAGCAGGAGATTGAATGGCTGACGATGTCTTATAGCAGAGACGAGGTGGCCGAGAGGTTAATGCGATGGACTGCTAATCCATTGTGCTCTGCACGCATGGGTTCGAATCCAATTCTCGTCGTCGTTGGCTTGCAGCTTAACCACTTTTTGACATTCACATTTAACCTCATCGCCAAATTCCCCTTTTACTTACAGGGATGCTGTACTTTCCTCAGGTCATGTCTCAAATTAATAATATATTCGTCAAAAGGAGAACAGTTGCAGTACAATGGCGAGGGGCACTAATTAGATAGGTATCTGAGAGACAACACATGCACGATGGGCCATAATATCATTTCTCACCACCGTCAGAATCTGAGAGCTGCGCTTTTCACTGTCGGCGACTCGTTGGTCCACGGTTATGATTCTCCCTTCGGAATGATCACATTTGAAATGCAAGAGGTCACGGGCCAAATCCCGGACGAGCACCACCATGTTTTACTCAAAGTTTCGCTTCTAACAGCCGCTCGACATGTGAGAAAACAGACATATTTCACGTTAAAACGTGTGAGTTTACGCCGATGTTCCCTTAGCATCCAAATCCCAGAGCAAAGTGAAACCCGCCAAACTGAGTAAAGTTAAAATATCTCAGAGGTACTCGGCTCTGTGACTCGTTGGATAACCTAAAGCCTTGTTTCGTTCCGGCCGATACTTGATCAGTATATCTTCCTGTCTGTACGCATAAGTTCACCTCAATTGGGATAAGCATACATTCAGCGTCAATCTCCACCTCTGCCCTGAATATGAGTGCGTCCTGTGTCTCTAGAGCTGAAAAGATGAGAGAAGCTGCCTTTTGAATTCGTCCCTTGGTTGCCGAATTCAAAGCGGACAGGAAATCAATCCGGTCTGGCAAAGCTGCCTGGTCTGATTAAAAGGCGGTGATACCCTATATTGTAGGCATGTTCTCGTCTTCTGGCCTCAACATTAGGTTCAACGTATCGGATGATAAGCACCGCTCCCATTGTCTGGTAATGGTTCTGCTGTTCCCACTAACACCTCCTCTGGACCATCCTTTGTTACATTATTGCCTGATTACCACCCACTTTGCCTTTCTCCATTGTGCCATGTATTGTTTAATCACTCCTGCGTTCCGCTGTATCACAGACGTTCCCATTTGAACTTTCTCGCTGCATATTTTTTCAAGGCGCTATTTTTGTTGAAAACATCTGTAATCTTTAACTTTTTCCTGTAATATCAGATTGATTATCCGACAGAACGTGAAACCGGATTCTTCCTCCAGAAAATCTGCATGACCTGCCGAGATTTACATATTTATCTGTTTTTATTCATTCTATTTCCGTGTCCCTTTTAAGGGGATTTGCTGTCTGTCCGAGATCATTCTCTGTCTCTGTAAAATGGTGTGCTCTCAAACCCTCATCATTCTGTGTCTGTTTAAAAGGGATGTGCTGTCTGTCCCAGATTTCCAATTTCAAATTTCAAAACCTGCCTTTGGAGGTTAAGGAATTTTAGTTTGTTTGTGTGTTTCAGACTGGGCTGGTTTTACGTCCCTCCCTCCTTCCTTCCTGCCTGTCTATCAACTGTGGCTTCAATAACAGTCTCTGCGCCGAGTGGTCCTCAGCTCCACTGCACAATTGCCTTCAGGGATGATCGAAATCTCACTTTATTCTTTGAAAAGGGAACTGCTGTCAGTCAAGGGTCATTCTGCATCAGGGTAAAAGGGATGTCCTTGCAATCCCGGATCATTCTGCGTCTGTTTAAATGGGCTGGGTGTCAGTTCCGGTTCATAATCTTTCCCTTTAAAACGGATTTTCTCGTAAACCCGGGTCATCCTGTATTGTTTGAGAAGGAATATGATTTCAGCTGCAATGACCGAATTGTTAAACTATAGTGTTCCAATTTACATTGGGGTTGCCTGCGCCGGTGCGCACCCAGATCGCAGTGCATCTGTTCATTCACTCGAAATATGTTCATCTTTTCCTAAATCCACTCCTTGATATTGCAGTTGCCCCGAATTTGCTCGCAATATACACAACAACACAATGAATTGTGCTGGCAGCGGCCGCGTGGCCTAATGGATAAGGCGTCTGACTTCGATTACAACCGCAAAGTTATCAGAAGATTGCAGGTTCGAGTCCTGCCTTGGTCAAATTAGCTCGCTACTGAAATTTTATATTCTTTGTTGTGATTCTGCTGAGAAACCAACCATCTCTTCCAGTCACTCACCTGAAGTGAAGGAAGGCTGTTTGCTGAAAGAATCTCATGGCAAGTTTTCATCATTGTCGATCTGCATGCACGGGCAGAGCAAGCTGTGAAGTGGACTTTCTTGCACATTATTTCTGTTTGGATACAAAAAGCAGGAGATTGAATGGCTGACGATGTCTTATAGCAGAGACGAGGTGGCCGAGAGGTTAAGGCGATGGACTGCTAATCCATTGTGCCCTGCACGCATGGGTTCGAATCGCATTCTCGTCGTCGTTGGCTTGCAGCTTTACCACTTTTTGACATTCACATTTAACCTCATCGCCAAATTCCCCTTTTACTTACAGGGATGCTGTACTTTCCTCATGTCATGTCTCAAATTAATAATATATTCGTCAAAAGGAGAACAGTTGCAGTACAATGGCGAGGGGCACTAATTAGATAGGTATCTGAGAGACAACACATGCACGATGGGCCATAATATCATTTCTCACCACCGTCAGAATCTGAGAGCTGCGCTTTTCACTGTCGGCGACTCGTTGGTCCACGGTTATGATTCTCCCTTCGGAATGATCACATTTGAAATGCAAGAGGTCACGGGCCAAATCCCGGACGAGCACCACCATGTTTTACTCAAAGTTTCGCTTCTAACAGCCGCTCGACATGTGAGAAAACAGACATATTTCACGTTAAAACGTGTGAGTTTACGCCGATGTTCCCTTAGCATCCAAATCCCAGAGCAAAGTGAAACCCGCCAAACTGAGTAAAGTTAAAATATCTCAGAGGTACTCGGCTCTGTGACTCGTTGGATAACCTAAAGCCTTGTTTCGTTCCGGCCGATACTTGATCAGTATATCTTCCTGTCTGTACGCATAAGTTCACCTCAATTGGGATAAGCATACATTCAGCGTCAATCTCCACCTCTGCCCTGAATATGAGTGCGTCCTGTGTCTCTAGAGCTGAAAAGATGAGAGAAGCTGCCTTTTGAATTCGTCCCTTGGTTGCCGAATTCAAAGCGGACAGGAAATCAATCCGGTCTGGCAAAGCTGCCTGGTCTGATTAAAAGGCGGTGATACCCTATATTGTAGGCATGTTCTCGTCTTCTGGCCTCAACATTAGGTTCAACGTATCGGATGATAAGCACCGCTCCCATTGTCTGGTAATGGTTCTGCTGTTCCCACTAACACCTCCTCTGGACCATCCTTTGTTACATTATTGCCTGATTACCACCCACTTTGCCTTTCTCCATTGTGCCATGTATTGTTTAATCACTCCTGCGTTCCGCTGTATCACAGACGTTCCCATTTGAACTTTCTCGCTGCATATTTTTTCAAGGCGCTATTTTTGTTGAAAACATCTGTAATCTTTAACTTTTTCCTGTAATATCAGATTGATTATCCGACAGAACGTGAAACCGGATTCTTCCTCCAGAAAATCTGCATGACCTGCCGAGATTTACATATTTATCTGTTTTTATTCATTCTATTTCCGTGTCCCTTTTAAGGGGATTTGCTGTCTGTCCGAGATCATTCTCTGTCTCTGTAAAATGGTGTGCTCTCAAACCCTCATCATTCTGTGTCTGTTTAAAAGGGATGTGCTGTCTGTCCCAGATTTCCAATTTCAAATTTCAAAACCTGCCTTTGGAGGTTAAGGAATTTTAGTTTGTTTGTGTGTTTCAGACTGGGCTGGTTTTACGTCCCTCCCTCCTTCCTTCCTGCCTGTCTATCAACTGTGGCTTCAATAACAGTCTCTGCGCCGAGTGGTCCTCAGCTCCACTGCACAATTGCCTTCAGGGATGATCGAAATCTCACTTTATTCTTTGAAAAGGGAACTGCTGTCAGTCAAGGGTCATTCTGCATCAGGGTAAAAGGGATGTCCTTGCAATCCCGGATCATTCTGCGTCTGTTTAAATGGGCTGGGTGTCAGTTCCGGTTCATAATCTTTCCCTTTAAAACGGATTTTCTCGTAAACCCGGGTCATCCTGTATTGTTTGAGAAGGAATATGATTTCAGCTGCAATGACCGAATTGTTAAACTATAGTGTTCCAATTTACATTGGGGTTGCCTGCGCCGGTGCGCACCCAGATCGCAGTGCATCTGTTCATTCACTCGAAATATGTTCATCTTTTCCTAAATCCACTCCTTGATATTGCAGTTGCTCCGAATTTGCTCGCAATATACACAACAACACAATGAATTGTGCTGGCAGCGGCCGCGTGGCCTAATGGATAAGGCGTCTGACTTCGATTACAACCGCAAAGTTATCAGAAGATTGCAGGTTCGAGTCCTGCCTTGGTCAAATTAGCTCGCTACTGAAATTTTATATTCTTTGTTGTGATTCTGCTGAGAAACCAACCATCTCTTCCAGTCACTCACCTGAAGTGAAGGAAGGCTGTTTGCTGAAAGAATCTCATGGCAAGATTTCATCATTGTCGATCTGCATGCACGGGCAGAGCAAGCTGTGAAGTGGACTTTCTTGCACATTATTTCTGTTTGGATACAAAAAGCAGGAGATTGAATGGCTGACGATGTCTTATAGCAGAGACGAGGTGGCCGAGAGGTTAAGGCGATGGACTGCTAATCCATTGTGCTCTGCACGCATGGGTTCGAATCCAATTCTCGTCGTCGTTGGCTTGCAGCTTAACCACTTTTTGACATTCACATTTAACCTCATCGCCAAATTCCCCTTTTACTTACAGGGATGCTGTACTTTCCTCAGGTCATGTCTCAAATTAATAATATATTCGTCAAAAGGAGAACAGTTGCAGTACAATGGCGAGGGGCACTAATTAGATAGGTATCTGAGAGACAACACATGCACGATGGGCCATAATATCATTTCTCACCACCGTCAGAATCTGAGAGCTGCGCTTTTCACTGTCGGCGACTCGTTGGTCCACGGTTATGATTCTCCCTTCGGAATGATCACATTTGAAATGCAAGAGGTCACGGGCCAAATCCCGGACGAGCACCACCATGTTTTACTCAAAGTTTCGCTTCTAACAGCCGCTCGACATGTGAGAAAACAGACATATTTCACGTTAAAACGTGTGAGTTTACGCCGATGTTCCCTTAGCATCCAAATCCCAGAGCAAAGTGAAACCCGCCAAACTGAGTAAAGTTAAAATATCTCAGAGGTACTCGGCTCTGTGACTCGTTGGATAACCTAAAGCCTTGTTTCGTTCCGGCCGATACTTGATCAGTATATCTTCCTGTCTGTACGCATAAGTTCACCTCAATTGGGATAAGCATACATTCAGCGTCAATCTCCACCTCTGCCCTGAATATGAGTGCGTCCTGTGTCTCTAGAGCTGAAAAGATGAGAGAAGCTGCCTTTTGAATTCGTCCCTTGGTTGCCGAATTCAAAGCGGACAGGAAATCAATCCGGTCTGGCAAAGCTGCCTGGTCTGATTAAAAGGCGGTGATACCCTATATTGTAGGCATGTTCTCGTCTTCTGGCCTCAACATTAGGTTCAACGTATCGGATGATAAGCACCGCTCCCATTGTCTGGTAATGGTTCTGCTGTTCCCACTAACACCTCCTCTGGACCATCCTTTGTTACATTATTGCCCGATTACCACCCACTTTGCCTTTCTCCATTGTGCCATGTATTGTTTAATCACTCCTGCGTTCCGCTGTATCACAGACGTTCCCATTTGAACTTTCTCGCTGCATATTTTTTCAAGGCGCTATTTTTGTTGAAAACATCTGTAATCTTTAACTTTTTCCTGTAATATCAGATTGATTATCCGACAGAACGTGAAACCGGATTCTTCCTCCAGAAAATCTGCATGACCTGCCGAGATTTACATATTTATCTGTTTTTATTCATTCTATTTCCGTGTCCCTTTTAAGGGGATTTGCTGTCTGTCCGAGATCATTCTCTGTCTCTGTAAAATGGTGTGCTCTCAAACCCTCATCATTCTCTGTCTGTTTAAAAGGGATGTGCTGTCTGTCCCGGATTTCCAATTTCAAATTTCAAAACCTGCCTTTGGAGGTTAAGGAATTTTAGTTTGTTTGTGTGTTTCAGACTGGGCTGGTTTTACGTCCCTCCCTCCTTCCTTCCTGCCTGTCTATCAACTGTGGCTTCAATAACAGTCTCTGCGCCGAGTGGTCCTCAGCCCCACTGCACAATTGCCTTCAGGGATGATCGAAATCTCACTTTATTCTTTGAAAAGGGAACTGCTGTCAGTCAAGGGTCATTCTGCATCTGGGTAAAAGGGATGTCCTTGCAATCCCGGATCATTCTGCGTCTGTTTAAATGGGCTGGATGTCAGTTCCGGTTCATAATCTTTCCCTTTAAAACGGATTTTCTCGTAAACCCGGGTCATCCTGTATTGTTTCAGAGGGAGTATGATTTCAGCTGCAATGACCGAATTGTTAAACTACAGTGTTCCAATTTACATTGGTGTTGCCTGCGCCGGTGCGCACCCAGATCGCAGTGCATCTGTTCATTCACTCGAAATATGTTCATCTTTTCCTAAATCCACTCCTTGATATTGCAGTTGTCCCGAATTTGCTCGCAATATACACAACAACACAATGAATGGTGCTGGCAGCGGCCGCGTGGCCTAATGGATAAGGCGTCTGACTTCGATTACAACCGCAAAGTTATCAGAAGATTGCAGGTTCGAGTCCTGCCGTGGTCAAATTGGCTCGCTATTGAAATTTTATATTCTTTGTTGTGATTATGCTGAGAAACCAACCATCTCTTCCAGTCACTCACCTGAAGTGAAGGAAGGCTGTTTGCTGAAAGAATCTCATGGCAAGATTTCATCATTGTCGATCTGCATGCACGGGCATGCAAGCTGTGAAGTGGACTTTCTTGCACATTATTTCTGTTTGGATACAAAAAGCAGGAGATTGAATGGCTGACGATGTCTTATAGCAGAGACGAGGTGGCCGAGAGGTTAATGCGATGGACTGCTAATCCATTGTGCTCTGCACGCATGGGTTCGAATCCAATTCTCGTCGTCGTTGGCTTGCAGCTTAACCACTTTTTGACATTCACATTTAACCTCATCGCCAAATTCCCCTTTTACTTACAGGGATGCTGTACTTTCCTCAGGTCATGTCTCAAATTAATAATATATTCGTCAAAAGGAGAACAGTTGCAGTACAATGGCGAGGGGCACTAATTAGATAGGTATCTGAGAGACAACACATGCACGATGGGCCATAATATCATTTCTCACCACCGTCAGAATCTGAGAGCTGCGCTTTTCACTGTCGGCGACTCGTTGGTCCACGGTTATGATTCTCCCTTCGGAATGATCACATTTGAAATGCAAGAGGTCACGGGCCAAATCCCGGACGAGCACCACCATGTTTTACTCAAAGTTTCGCTTCTAACAGCCGCTCGACATGTGAGAAAACAGACATATTTCACGTTAAAACGTGTGAGTTTACGCCGATGTTCCCTTAGCATCCAAATCCCAGAGCAAAGTGAAACCCGCCAAACTGAGTAAAGTTAAAATATCTCAGAGGTACTCGGCTCTGTGACTCGTTGGATAACCTAAAGCCTTGTTTCGTTCCGGCCGATACTTGATCAGTATATCTTCCTGTCTGTACGCATAAGTTCACCTCAATTGGGATAAGCATACATTCAGCGTCAATCTCCACCTCTGCCCTGAATATGAGTGCGTCCTGTGTCTCTAGAGCTGAAAAGATGAGAGAAGCTGCCTTTTGAATTCGTCCCTTGGTTGCCGAATTCAAAGCGGACAGGAAATCAATCCGGTCTGGCAAAGCTGCCTGGTCTGATTAAAAGGCGGTGATACCCTATATTGTAGGCATGTTCTCGTCTTCTGGCCTCAACATTAGGTTCAACGTATCGGATGATAAGCACCGCTCCCATTGTCTGGTAATGGTTCTGCTGTTCCCACTAACACCTCCTCTGGACCATCCTTTGTTACATTATTGCCTGATTACCACCCACTTTGCCTTTCTCCATTGTGCCATGTATTGTTTAATCACTCCTGCGTTCCGCTGTATCACAGACGTTCCCATTTGAACTTTCTCGCTGCATATTTTTTCAAGGCGCTATTTTTGTTGAAAACATCTGTAATCTTTAACTTTTTCCTGTAATATCAGATTGATTATCCGACAGAACGTGAAACCGGATTCTTCCTCCAGAAAATCTGCATGACCTGCCGAGATTTACATATTTATCTGTTTTTATTCATTCTATTTCCGTGTCCCTTTTAAGGGGATTTGCTGTCTGTCCGAGATCATTCTCTGTCTCTGTAAAATGGTGTGCTCTCAAACCCTCATCATTCTGTGTCTGTTTAAAAGGGATGTGCTGTCTGTCCCAGATTTCCAATTTCAAATTTCAAAACCTGCCTTTGGAGGTTAAGGAATTTTAGTTTGTTTGTGTGTTTCAGACTGGGCTGGTTTTACGTCCCTCCCTCCTTCCTTCCTGCCTGTCTATCAACTGTGGCTTCAATAACAGTCTCTGCGCCGAGTGGTCCTCAGCTCCACTGCACAATTGCCTTCAGGGATGATCGAAATCTCACTTTATTCTTTGAAAAGGGAACTGCTGTCAGTCAAGGGTCATTCTGCATCAGGGTAAAAGGGATGTCCTTGCAATCCCGGATCATTCTGCGTCTGTTTAAATGGGCTGGGTGTCAGTTCCGGTTCATAATCTTTCCCTTTAAAACGGATTTTCTCGTAAACCCGGGTCATCCTGTATTGTTTGAGAAGGAATATGATTTCAGCTGCAATGACCGAATTGTTAAACTATAGTGTTCCAATTTACATTGGGGTTGCCTGCGCCGGTGCGCACCCAGATCGCAGTGCATCTGTTCATTCACTCGAAATATGTTCATCTTTTCCTAAATCCACTCCTTGATATTGCAGTTGCCCCGAATTTGCTCGCAATATACACAACAACACAATGAATTGTGCTGGCAGCGGCCGCGTGGCCTAATGGATAAGGCGTCTGACTTCGATTACAACCGCAAAGTTATCAGAAGATTGCAGGTTCGAGTCCTGCCTTGGTCAAATTAGCTCGCTACTGAAATTTTATATTCTTTGTTGTGATTCTGCTGAGAAACCAACCATCTCTTCCAGTCACTCACCTGAAGTGAAGGAAGGCTGTTTGCTGAAAGAATCTCATGGCAAGTTTTCATCATTGTCGATCTGCATGCACGGGCAGAGCAAGCTGTGAAGTGGACTTTCTTGCACATTATTTCTGTTTGGATACAAAAAGCAGGAGATTGAATGGCTGACGATGTCTTATAGCAGAGACGAGGTGGCCGAGAGGTTAAGGCGATGGACTGCTAATCCATTGTGCCCTGCACGCATGGGTTCGAATCGCATTCTCGTCGTCGTTGGCTTGCAGCTTTACCACTTTTTGACATTCACATTTAACCTCATCGCCAAATTCCCCTTTTACTTACAGGGATGCTGTACTTTCCTCATGTCATGTCTCAAATTAATAATATATTCGTCAAAAGGAGAACAGTTGCAGTACAATGGCGAGGGGCACTAATTAGATAGGTATCTGAGAGACAACACATGCACGATGGGCCATAATATCATTTCTCACCACCGTCAGAATCTGAGAGCTGCGCTTTTCACTGTCGGCGACTCGTTGGTCCACGGTTATGATTCTCCCTTCGGAATGATCACATTTGAAATGCAAGAGGTCACGGGCCAAATCCCGGACGAGCACCACCATGTTTTACTCAAAGTTTCGCTTCTAACAGCCGCTCGACATGTGAGAAAACAGACATATTTCACGTTAAAACGTGTGAGTTTACGCCGATGTTCCCTTAGCATCCAAATCCCAGAGCAAAGTGAAACCCGCCAAACTGAGTAAAGTTAAAATATCTCAGAGGTACTCGGCTCTGTGACTCGTTGGATAACCTAAAGCCTTGTTTCGTTCCGGCCGATACTTGATCAGTATATCTTCCTGTCTGTACGCATAAGTTCACCTCAATTGGGATAAGCATACATTCAGCGTCAATCTCCACCTCTGCCCTGAATATGAGTGCGTCCTGTGTCTCTAGAGCTGAAAAGATGAGAGAAGCTGCCTTTTGAATTCGTCCCTTGGTTGCCGAATTCAAAGCGGACAGGAAATCAATCCGGTCTGGCAAAGCTGCCTGGTCTGATTAAAAGGCGGTGATACCCTATATTGTAGGCATGTTCTCGTCTTCTGGCCTCAACATTAGGTTCAACGTATCGGATGATAAGCACCGCTCCCATTGTCTGGTAATGGTTCTGCTGTTCCCACTAACACCTCCTCTGGACCATCCTTTGTTACATTATTGCCTGATTACCACCCACTTTGCCTTTCTCCATTGTGCCATGTATTGTTTAATCACTCCTGCGTTCCGCTGTATCACAGACGTTCCCATTTGAACTTTCTCGCTGCATATTTTTTCAAGGCGCTATTTTTGTTGAAAACATCTGTAATCTTTAACTTTTTCCTGTAATATCAGATTGATTATCCGACAGAACGTGAAACCGGATTCTTCCTCCAGAAAATCTGCATGACCTGCCGAGATTTACATATTTATCTGTTTTTATTCATTCTATTTCCGTGTCCCTTTTAAGGGGATTTGCTGTCTGTCCGAGATCATTCTCTGTCTCTGTAAAATGGTGTGCTCTCAAACCCTCATCATTCTGTGTCTGTTTAAAAGGGATGTGCTGTCTGTCCCAGATTTCCAATTTCAAATTTCAAAACCTGCCTTTGGAGGTTAAGGAATTTTAGTTTGTTTGTGTGTTTCAGACTGGGCTGGTTTTACGTCCCTCCCTCCTTCCTTCCTGCCTGTCTATCAACTGTGGCTTCAATAACAGTCTCTGCGCCGAGTGGTCCTCAGCTCCACTGCACAATTGCCTTCAGGGATGATCGAAATCTCACTTTATTCTTTGAAAAGGGAACTGCTGTCAGTCAAGGGTCATTCTGCATCAGGGTAAAAGGGATGTCCTTGCAATCCCGGATCATTCTGCGTCTGTTTAAATGGGCTGGGTGTCAGTTCCGGTTCATAATCTTTCCCTTTAAAACGGATTTTCTCGTAAACCCGGGTCATCCTGTATTGTTTGAGAAGGAATATGATTTCAGCTGCAATGACCGAATTGTTAAACTATAGTGTTCCAATTTACATTGGGGTTGCCTGCGCCGGTGCGCACCCAGATCGCAGTGCATCTGTTCATTCACTCGAAATATGTTCATCTTTTCCTAAATCCACTCCTTGATATTGCAGTTGCCCCGAATTTGCTCGCAATATACACAACAACACAATGAATGGCGCTGGCAGCGGCCGCGTGTCCTAATGGATAAAGCGTCTGACTTCGATTATAACTTCAAAGTTATCAGAAAATTGCAGGTTCGAGTCCTGCCGTGGTCAAATTAGCTCGCTACTGAAATTTTATATTCTTTGTTGTGATTCTGCTGAGAAACCAACCATCTCTTCCAGTCACTCACCTGAAGTGAAGGAAGGCTGTTTGCTGAAAGAATCTCATGGCAAGTTTTCATCATTGTCGATCTGCATGCACGGGCAGAGCAAGCTGTGAAGTGGACTTTCTTGCACATTATTTCTGTTTGGATACAAAAAGCAGGAGATTGAATGGCTGACGATGTCTTATAGCAGAGACGAGGTGGCCGAGAGGTTAAGGCGATGGACTGCTAATCCATTGTACTCTGCACGCATGGGTTCGAATCCCATTCTCGTCGTCGTTGGCTTGCAGCTTTACCACTTTTTGACATTCACATTTAACCTCATCGCCAAATTCCCCTTTTACTTACAGGGATGCTGTACTTTCTTCATGTCATGTCTCAAATTAATAATATATTCGTCAAAAGGAGAAGAGTTGCAGTACAATGGCGAGGGGCACTAATTAGATCGGTATCTGAGAGACAACACATGCACGATGGGCCATAATATCATTTCTCACCACCGTCAGAATCTGAGAGCTCCGCTTTTCACTGTCGGCGACTCGTTGGTCCACGGTTATGATTCTCCCTTCGGAATGATCTCATTTGAAATGCAAGAGGTCACGGGCCAAATCCCGGACGAGCACCACCATGTTTTACTCAAAGTTTCGCTTCTAACAGCCGCTCGACATGTGAGAAAACAGACATATTTCACGTTAAAACGTGTGAGTTTACGCCGATGTTCCCTTAGCATCCAAATCCCAGAGCAAAGTGAAACCCGCCAAACTGAGTAAAGTTAAAATATCTCAGAGGTACTCGGCTCTGTGACTCGTTGGATAACCTAAAGCCTTGTTTCGTTCCGGCCGATACTTGATCAGTATATCTTCCTGTCTGTACGCATAAGTTCACCTCAATTGGGATAAGCATACATTCAGCGTCAATCTCCACCTCTGCCCTGAATATGAGTGCGTCCTGTGTCTCTAGAGCTGAAAAGATGAGAGAAGCTGCCTTTTGAATTCGTCCCTTGGTTGCCGAATTCAAAGCGGACAGGAAATCAATCCGGTCTGGCAAAGCTGCCTGGTCTGATTAAAAGGCGGTGATACCCTATATTGTAGGCATGTTCTCGTCTTCTGGCCTCAACATTAGGTTCAACGTATCGGATGATAAGCACCGCTCCCATTGTCTGGTAATGGTTCTGCTGTTCCCACTAACACCTCCTCTGGACCATCCTTTGTTACGTTATTGCCCGATTACCACCCACTATGCCTTTCTCCATTGTGCCATGTATTGTTTAATCACTCATGCGTTCCGCTGTATCACAGACGTTCCCATTTGAACTTTCTCGCTGCATATTTTTTCAAGGCGCTATTTTTGTTGAAAACATCTGTAATCTTTAACTTTTTCCTGTAATATCGGATTGATTATCCGACAGAACGTGAAACCGGATTCTTCCTCCAGAAAATCTGCACGACCTGCCGAGATTTACATATTTATCTGTTTTTATTCATTCTATTTCAGTGTCCCTTTTAAGGGGATTTGCTGTCTGTCCGAGATCATTCTCTGTCTCTGTAAAATGGTGTGCTCTCAAACCCTCATCATTCTCTGTCTGTTTAAAAGGGATGTGCTGTCTGTCCCGGATTTCCAATTTCAAATTTCAAAACCTGCCTTTGGAGGTTAAGGAATTTTAGTTTGTTTGTGTGTTTCAGACTGGGCTGGTTTTACGTCCCTCCCTCCTTCCTTCCTGCCTGTCTATCAACTGTGGCTTCAATAACAGTCTCTGCGCCGAGTGGTCCTCAGCCCCACTGCACAATTGCCTTCAGGGATGATCGAAATCTCACTTTATTCTTTGAAAAGGGAACTGCTGTCAGTCAAGGGTCATTCTGCATCTGGGTAAAAGGGATGTCCTTGCAATCCCGGATCATTCTGCGTCTGTTTAAATGGGCTGGGTGTCAGTTCCGGTTCATAATCTTTCCCTTTAAAACGGATTTTCTCGTAAACCCGGGTCATCCTGTATTGTTTCAGAAGGAGTATGATTTCAGCTGCAATGACCGAATTGTTAAACTATAGTGTTCCAATTTACATTGGGGTTGCCTGCGCCGGTGCGCACCCAGATCGCAGTGCATCTGTTCATTCACTCGAAATATGTTCATCTTTTCCTAAATCCACTCCTTGATATTGCAGTTGCCCCTGATTTGCTCGCAATATACACAACAACACAATGAATGGTGCTGGCAGCGGCCGCGTGGCCTAATGGATAAGGCGTCTGACTTCGATTACAACTGCAAAGTTATCAGAAGGTTGCAGGTTCGAGTCCTGCCGTGGTCAAATTAGCTCGCTACTGAAATTTTATATTCTTTGTTGTGATTCTGCTGAGAAACCAACCATCATTTCCAGTGACTCACCTGAAGTGAAGGAAGGCTGTTTGCTGAAAGAATCTCATGGCAAGTTTTCATCATTGTCGATCTGCATGCACGGGCAGAGCAAGCTGTGAAGTGGACTTTCTTGCACATTATTTCTGTTTGGATACAAAAAGCAGGAGATTGAATGGCTGACGATGTCTTATAGCAGAGACGAGGTGGCCGAGAGGTTAAGGCGATGGACTTCTAATCCATTGTGCTCTGCACGCAAGGGTTCGAATGCCATTCTCGTCGTCGTTGGCTTGCAGCTTTACCACTTTTTGACATTCACATTTAACCTCATCGCCAAATTCCCATTTTACTTGCAGGGATGCTGTACTTTCTTCATGTCATGTCTCAAATTAATAATATATTCGTCAAAAGGAGAACAGTTGCAGTACAATGGCGAGGGGCACTAATTAGATAATATCTGAGAGACAACACATGCACGATGGGCCATAATATCATTTCTCACCACCGTCAGAATCTGAGAGCTGCGCTTTTCACTGTCGGCGACTCGTTGGTCCACGGTTATGATTCTCCCTTCGGAATGATCACATTTGAAATGCAAGAGGTCACGGGCCAAATCCCGGACGAGCACCACCATGTTTTACTCAAAGTTTCGCTTCTAACAGCCGCTCGACATTTGAGAAAACAGACATATTTCACGTTAAAACGTGTGAGTTTACGCCGATACTCCCTTAGCATCCAAATCCCAGAGCAAAGTGAAACCCGCCAAACTGCGTAAAGTTAAAATATCTCAGAGGTACTCGGCTCTGTGACTCGTTGGATAACCTAAAGCCTTGTTTCGTTCCGGCCGATACTTGATCAGTATATCTTCCTGTCTGTACGCATAAGTTCACCTCAATTGGGATAAGCATACATTCAGCGTCAATCTCCACCTCTGCCCTGAATATGAGTGCGTCCTGTGTCTCTAGAGCTGAAATGATGAGAGAAGCTGCCTTTTGAATTCGTCCCTTGGTTGCCGAATTCAAAGCGGACAGGAAATCAATCCGCTCTGGCAAAGCTGCCTGGTCTGATTAAAAGGGGGTGATACCCTATATTGTAGGCATGTTCTCGTCTTCTGGCCTCAACATTAGGTTCAACGTATCGGATGATAAGCACCGCTCCCATTGTCTGGTAATGGTTCTGCTGTTCCCACTAACACCTCCTCTGGACCATCCTTTGTTACGTTATTGCCCGATTACCACCCACTTTGCCTTTCTCCATTGTGCCATGTATTGTTTAATCACTCCTGCGTTCCGCTGTATCACAGACGTTCCCATTTGTCCTTTCTCGCTGCCTATTTTTTCCAGGCGCTACTTTTGTTGAAAACATCTGTAATCTTTAACTTTTCCCTGAAATATCGGAATGATTATCCGACAGAACGTGAAACCGGATTCTTCCTCCACAAAATTTGCACGACCTGCCGAGTTTTACATATTTATCTGTTTTTAATTCATTCTATTTCCGTGTCTCTTTTAAGGCGATTTGCTGTCTGTCCGAGATCATTCTCTGTCTCTGTAAAATGGTGTGCTCTCAAACCCTCATCATTCTGTGTCTGTTTAAAAGGGATGTGCTGTCTGTCCCAGATTTCCAATTTCAAATTTCAAAACCTGCCTTTGGAGGTTAAGGAATTTTAGTTTGTTTGTGTGTTTCAGACTGGGCTGGTTTTACGTCCCTCCCCCTTCCTTCCTGCCTGTCTATCAACTGTGGCTTCAATAACAGTCTCTGCGCCGAGTGGTCCTCAGCCCCACTGCACAATTGCCTTCAGGGATGATCGAAATCTCACTTTATTCTTTGAAAAGGGAACTGCTGTCAGTCAAGGGTCATTCTGCATCTGGGTAAAAGGGATGTCCTTGCAATCCCGGATCATTCTGCGTCTGTTTAAATGGGCTGGGTGTCAGTTCCGGTTCATAATCTTTCCCTTTAAAACGGATTTTCTCGTAAACCCGGGTCATCCTGTATTGTTTCAGAAGGAGTATGATTTCAGCTGCAATGACCGAATTGTTAAACTACAGTGTTCCAATTTACATTGGGGTTGCCTGCGCCGGTGCGCACCCAGATCGCAGTGCATCTGTTCATTCACTCGAAATATGTTCATCTTTTCCGAAATCCACTCCTTGATATTGCAGTTGCCCCGAATTTGCTCGCAATATACACAACAACACAATGAATGGTGCTGGCAGCGGCCGCGTGGCCTAATGGATAAGGCGTCTGACTACGATTACAACTGCAAAGTTATCAGAAGATTGCAAGTTCGAGTCCTGCCGTGGTCAAATTAGCTCGCTACTGAAATTTTATATTCTTTGTTGTGATTCTGCTGAGAAACCAACCATCTCTTCCAGTCACTCACCTGAAGTGAAGGAAGGCTGTTTGCTGAAAGAATCTCATGGCAAGATTTCATCATTGTCGATCTGCATGCACGGGCATGCAAGCTGTGAAGTCGACTTTCTTGCACATTATTTCTGTTTGGATACAAAAAGCAGGAGATTGAATGGCTGACGATGTCTTATAGCAGAGACGAGGTGGCCGAGAGGTTAAGGCGATGGACTGCTAATCCATTGTGCTCTGCACGCATGGGTTCGAATCCAATTCTCGTCGTCGTTGGCTTGCAGCTTAACCACTTTTTGACATTCACATTTAACCTCATCGCCAAATTCCCCTTTTACTTACAGGGATGCTGTACTTTCCTCAGGTCATGTCTCAAATTAATAATATATTCGTCAAAAGGAGAACAGTTGCAGTACAATGGCGAGGGGCACTAATTAGATAGGTATCTGAGAGACAACACATGCACGATGGGCCATAATATCATTTCTCACCACCGTCAGAATCTGAGAGCTGCGCTTTTCACTGTCGGCGACTCGTTGGTCCACGGTTATGATTCTCCCTTCGGAATGATCACATTTGAAATGCAAGAGGTCACGGGCCAAATCCCGGACGAGCACCACCATGTTTTACTCAAAGTTTCGCTTCTAACAGCCGCTCGACATGTGAGAAAACAGACATATTTCACGTTAAAACGTGTGAGTTTACGCCGATGTTCCCTTAGCATCCAAATCCCAGAGCAAAGTGAAACCCGCCAAACTGAGTAAAGTTAAAATATCTCAGAGGTACTCGGCTCTGTGACTCGTTGGATAACCTAAAGCCTTGTTTCGTTCCGGCCGATACTTGATCAGTATATCTTCCTGTCTGTACGCATAAGTTCACCTCAATTGGGATAAGCATACATTCAGCGTCAATCTCCACCTCTGCCCTGAATATGAGTGCGTCCTGTGTCTCTAGAGCTGAAAAGATGAGAGAAGCTGCCTTTTGAATTCGTCCCTTGGTTTGCCGAATTCAAAGCGGACAGGAAATCAATCCGGTCTGGCAAAGCTGCCTGGTCTGATTAAAAGGCGGTGATACCCTATATTGTAGGCATGTTCTCGTCTTCTGGCCTCAACATTAGGTTCAACGTATCGGATGATAAGCACCGCTCCCATTGTCTGGTAATGGTTCTGCTGTTCCCACTAACACCTCCTCTGGACCATCCTTTGTTACATTATTGCCCGATTACCACCCACTTTGCCTTTCTCCATTGTGCCATGTATTGTTTAATCACTCCTGCGTTCCGCTGTATCACAGACGTTCCCATTTGAACTTTCTCGCTGCATATTTTTTCAAGGCGCTATTTTTGTTGAAAACATCTGTAATCTTTAACTTTTTCCTGTAATATCGGATTGATTATCCGACAGAACGTGAAACCGGATTCTTCCTCCAGAAAATCTGCATGACCTGCCGAGATTTACATATTTATCTGTTTTTATTCATTCTATTTCCGTGTCCCTTTTAAGGGGATTTGCTGTCTGTCCGAGATCATTCTCTGTCTCTGTACAATGGTGTGCTCTCAAACCCTCATCATTCTGTGTCTGTTTAAAAGGGATGTGCTGTCTGTCCCAGATTTCCAATTTCAAATTTCAAAACCTGCCTTTGGAGGTTAAGGAATTTTAGTTTGTTTGTGTGTTTCAGACTGGGCTGGTTTTACGTCCCTCCCTCCTTCCTTCCTGCCTGTCTATCAACTGTGGCTTCAATAACAGTCTCTGCGCCGAGTGGTCCTCAGCTCCACTGCACAATTGCCTTCAGGGATGATCGAAATCTCACTTTATTCTTTGAAAAGGGAACTGCTGTCAGTCAAGGGTCATTCTGCATCAGGGTAAAAGGGATGTCCTTGCAATCCCGGATCATTCTGCGTCTGTTTAAATGGGCTGGGTGTCAGTTCCGGTTCATAATCTTTCCCTTTAAAACGGATTTTCTCGTAAACCCGGGTCATCCTGTATTGTTTGAGAAGGAATATGATTTCAGCTGCAATGACCGAATTGTTAAACTATAGTGTTCCAATTTACATTGGGGTTGCCTGCGCCGGTGCGCACCCAGATCGCAGTGCATCTGTTCATTCACTCGAAATATGTTCATCTTTTCCTAAATCCACTCCTTGATATTGCAGTTGCTCCGAATTTGCTCGCAATATACACAACAACACAATGAATTGTGCTGGCAGCGGCCGCGTGGCCTAATGGATAAGGCGTCTGACTTCGATTACAACCGCAAAGTTATCAGAAGATTGCAGGTTCGAGTCCTGCCTTGGTCAAATTAGCTCGCTACTGAAATTTTATATTCTTTGTTGTGATTCTGCTGAGAAACCAACCATCTCTTCCAGTCACTCACCTGAAGTGAAGGAAGGCTGTTTGCTGAAAGAATCTCATGGCAAGATTTCATCATTGTCGATCTGCATGCACGGGCAGAGCAAGCTGTGAAGTGGACTTTCTTGCACATTATTTCTGTTTGGATACAAAAAGCAGGAGATTGAATGGCTGACGATGTCTTATAGCAGAGACGAGGTGGCCGAGAGGTTAAGGCGATGGACTGCTAATCCATTGTGCTCTGCACGCATGGGTTCGAATCCAATTCTCGTCGTCGTTGGCTTGCAGCTTAACCACTTTTTGACATTCACATTTAACCTCATCGCCAAATTCCCCTTTTACTTACAGGGATGCTGTACTTTCCTCAGGTCATGTCTCAAATTAATAATATATTCGTCAAAAGGAGAACAGTTGCAGTACAATGGCGAGGGGCACTAATTAGATAGGTATCTGAGAGACAACACATGCACGATGGGCCATAATATCATTTCTCACCACCGTCAGAATCTGAGAGCTGCGCTTTTCACTGTCGGCGACTCGTTGGTCCACGGTTATGATTCTCCCTTCGGAATGATCACATTTGAAATGCAAGAGGTCACGGGCCAAATCCCGGACGAGCACCACCATGTTTTACTCAAAGTTTCGTTTCTAACAGCCGCTCGACATGTGAGAAAACAGACATATTTCACGTTAAAACGTGTGAGTTTACGCCGATGTTCCCTTAGCATCCAAATCCCAGAGCAAAGTGAAACCCGCCAAACTGAGTAAAGTTAAAATATCTCAGAGGTACTCGGCTCTGTGACTCGTTGGATAACCTAAAGCCTTGTTTCGTTCCGGCCGATACTTGATCAGTATATCTTCCTGTCTGTACGCATAAGTTCACCTCAATTGGGATAAGCATACATTCAGCGTCAATCTCCACCTCTGCCCTGAATATGAGTGCGTCCTGTGTCTCTAGAGCTGAAAAGATGAGAGAAGCTGCCTTTTGAATTCGTCCCTTGGTTGCCGAATTCAAAGCGGACAGGAAATCAATCCGGTCTGGCAAAGCTGCCTGGTCTGATTAAAAGGCGGTGATACCCTATATTGTAGGCATGTTCTCGTCTTCTGGCCTCAACATTAGGTTCAACGTATCGGATGATAAGCACCGCTCCCATTGTCTGGTAATGGTTCTGCTGTTCCCACTAACACCTCCTCTGGACCATCCTTTGTTACATTATTGCCCGATTACCACCCACTTTGCCTTTCTCCATTGTGCCATGTATTGTTTAATCACTCCTGCGTTCCGCTGTATCACAGACGTTCCCATTTGAACTTTCTCGCTGCATATTTTTTCAAGGCGCTATTTTTGTTGAAAACATCTGTAATCTTTAACTTTTTCCTGTAATATCGGATTGATTATCCGACAGAACGTGAAACCGGATTCTTCCTCCAGAAAATCTGCACGACCTGCCGAGATTTACATATTTATCTGTTTTTATTCATTCTATTTCAGTGTCCCTTTTAAGGGGATTTGCTGTCTGTCCGAGATCATTCTCTGTCTCTGTAAAATGGTGTGCTCTCAAACCCTCATCATTCTCTGTCTGTTTAAAAGGGATGTGCTGTCTGTCCCGGATTTCCAATTTCAAATTTCAAAACCTGCCTTTGGAGGTTAAGGAATTTTAGTTTGTTTGTGTGTTTCAGACTGGGCTGGTTTTACGTCCCTCCCTCCTTCCTTCCTGCCTGTCTATCAACTGTGGCTTCAATAACAGTCTCTGCGCCGAGTGGTCCTCAGCCCCACTGCACAATTGCCTTCAGGGATGATCGAAATCTCACTTTATTCTTTGAAAAGGGAACTGCTGTCAGTCAAGGGTCATTCTGCATCTGGGTAAAAGGGATGTCCTTGCAATCCCGGATCATTCTGCGTCTGTTTAAATGGGCTGGGTGTCAGTTCCGGTTCATAATCTTTCCCTTTAAAACGGATTTTCTCGTAAACCCGGGTCATCCTGTATTGTTTCAGAGGGAGTATGATTTCAGCTGCAATGACCGAATTGTTAAACTACAGTGTTCCAATTTACATTGGTGTTGCCTGCGCCGGTGCGCACCCAGATCGCAGTGCATCTGTTCATTCACTCGAAATATGTTCATCTTTTCCTAAATCCACTCCTTGATATTGCAGTTGTCCCGAATTTGCTCGCAATATACACAACAACACAATGAATGGTGCTGGCAGCGGCCGCGTGGCCTAATGGATAAGGCGTCTGACTTCGATTACAACCGCAAAGTTATCAGAAGATTGCAGGTTCGAGTCCTGCCGTGGTCAAATTGGCTCGCTATTGAAATTTTATATTCTTTGTTGTGATTATGCTGAGAAACCAACCATCTCTTCCAGTCACTCACCTGAAGTGAAGGAAGGCTGTTTGCTGAAAGAATCTCATGGCAAGATTTCATCATTGTCGATCTGCATGCACGGGCATGCAAGCTGTGAAGTGGACTTTCTTGCACATTATTTCTGTTTGGATACAAAAAGCAGGAGATTGAATGGCTGACGATGTCTTATAGCAGAGACGAGGTGGCCGAGAGGTTAATGCGATGGACTGCTAATCCATTGTGCTCTGCACGCATGGGTTCGAATCCAATTCTCGTCGTCGTTGGCTTGCAGCTTAACCACTTTTTGACATTCACATTTAACCTCATCGCCAAATTCCCCTTTTACTTACAGGGATGCTGTACTTTCCTCAGGTCATGTCTCAAATTAATAATATATTCGTCAAAAGGAGAACAGTTGCAGTACAATGGCGAGGGGCACTAATTAGATAGGTATCTGAGAGACAACACATGCACGATGGGCCATAATATCATTTCTCACCACCGTCAGAATCTGAGAGCTGCGCTTTTCACTGTCGGCGACTCGTTGGTCCACGGTTATGATTCTCCCTTCGGAATGATCACATTTGAAATGCAAGAGGTCACGGGCCAAATCCCGGACGAGCACCACCATGTTTTACTCAAAGTTTCGCTTCTAACAGCCGCTCGACATGTGAGAAAACAGACATATTTCACGTTAAAACGTGTGAGTTTACGCCGATGTTCCCTTAGCATCCAAATCCCAGAGCAAAGTGAAACCCGCCAAACTGAGTAAAGTTAAAATATCTCAGAGGTACTCGGCTCTGTGACTCGTTGGATAACCTAAAGCCTTGTTTCGTTCCGGCCGATACTTGATCAGTATATCTTCCTGTCTGTACGCATAAGTTCACCTCAATTGGGATAAGCATACATTCAGCGTCAATCTCCACCTCTGCCCTGAATATGAGTGCGTCCTGTGTCTCTAGAGCTGAAAAGATGAGAGAAGCTGCCTTTTGAATTCGTCCCTTGGTTGCCGAATTCAAAGCGGACAGGAAATCAATCCGGTCTGGCAAAGCTGCCTGGTCTGATTAAAAGGCGGTGATACCCTATATTGTAGGCATGTTCTCGTCTTCTGGCCTCAACATTAGGTTCAACGTATCGGATGATAAGCACCGCTCCCATTGTCTGGTAATGGTTCTGCTGTTCCCACTAACACCTCCTCTGGACCATCCTTTGTTACATTATTGCCTGATTACCACCCACTTTGCCTTTCTCCATTGTGCCATGTATTGTTTAATCACTCCTGCGTTCCGCTGTATCACAGACGTTCCCATTTGAACTTTCTCGCTGCATATTTTTTCAAGGCGCTATTTTTGTTGAAAACATCTGTAATCTTTAACTTTTTCCTGTAATATCAGATTGATTATCCGACAGAACGTGAAACCGGATTCTTCCTCCAGAAAATCTGCATGACCTGCCGAGATTTACATATTTATCTGTTTTTATTCATTCTATTTCCGTGTCCCTTTTAAGGGGATTTGCTGTCTGTCCGAGATCATTCTCTGTCTCTGTAAAATGGTGTGCTCTCAAACCCTCATCATTCTGTGTCTGTTTAAAAGGGATGTGCTGTCTGTCCCAGATTTCCAATTTCAAATTTCAAAACCTGCCTTTGGAGGTTAAGGAATTTTAGTTTGTTTGTGTGTTTCAGACTGGGCTGGTTTTACGTCCCTCCCTCCTTCCTTCCTGCCTGTCTATCAACTGTGGCTTCAATAACAGTCTCTGCGCCGAGTGGTCCTCAGCTCCACTGCACAATTGCCTTCAGGGATGATCGAAATCTCACTTTATTCTTTGAAAAGGGAACTGCTGTCAGTCAAGGGTCATTCTGCATCAGGGTAAAAGGGATGTCCTTGCAATCCCGGATCATTCTGCGTCTGTTTAAATGGGCTGGGTGTCAGTTCCGGTTCATAATCTTTCCCTTTAAAACGGATTTTCTCGTAAACCCGGGTCATCCTGTATTGTTTGAGAAGGAATATGATTTCAGCTGCAATGACCGAATTGTTAAACTATAGTGTTCCAATTTACATTGGGGTTGCCTGCGCCGGTGCGCACCCAGATCGCAGTGCATCTGTTCATTCACTCGAAATATGTTCATCTTTTCCTAAATCCACTCCTTGATATTGCAGTTGCTCCGAATTTGCTCGCAATATACACAACAACACAATGAATTGTGCTGGCAGCGGCCGCGTGGCCTAATGGATAAGGCGTCTGACTTCGATTACAACCGCAAAGTTATCAGAAGATTGCAGGTTCGAGTCCTGCCTTGGTCAAATTAGCTCGCTACTGAAATTTTATATTCTTTGTTGTGATTCTGCTGAGAAACCAACCATCTCTTCCAGTCACTCACCTGAAGTGAAGGAAGGCTGTTTGCTGAAAGAATCTCATGGCAAGATTTCATCATTGTCGATCTGCATGCACGGGCAGAGCAAGCTGTGAAGTGGACTTTCTTGCACATTATTTCTGTTTGGATACAAAAAGCAGGAGATTGAATGGCTGACGATGTCTTATAGCAGAGACGAGGTGGCCGAGAGGTTAAGGCGATGGACTGCTAATCCATTGTGCTCTGCACGCATGGGTTCGAATCCAATTCTCGTCGTCGTTGGCTTGCAGCTTAACCACTTTTTGACATTCACATTTAACCTCATCGCCAAATTCCCCTTTTACTTACAGGGATGCTGTACTTTCCTCAGGTCATGTCTCAAATTAATAATATATTCGTCAAAAGGAGAACAGTTGCAGTACAATGGCGAGGGGCACTAATTAGATAGGTATCTGAGAGACAACACATGCACGATGGGCCATAATATCATTTCTCACCACCGTCAGAATCTGAGAGCTGCGCTTTTCACTGTCGGCGACTCGTTGGTCCACGTTTATGATTCTCCCTTCGGAATGATCACATTTGAAATGCAAGAGGTCACGGGCCAAATCCCGGACGAGCACCACCATGTTTTACTCAAAGTTTCGCTTCTAACAGCCGCTCGACATGTGAGAAAACAGACATATTTCACGTTAAAACGTGTGAGTTTACGCCGATGTTCCCTTAGCATCCAAATCCCAGAGCAAAGTGAAACCCGCCAAACTGAGTAAAGTTATAATATCTCAGAGGTACTCGGCTCTGTGACTCGTTGGATAACCTAAAGCCTTGTTTCGTTCCGGCCGATACTTGATCAGTATATCTTCCTGTCTGTACGCATAAGTTCACCTCAATTGGGATAAGCATACATTCAGCGTCAATCTCCACCTCTGCCCTGAATATGAGTGCGTCCTGTGTCTCTAGAGCTGAAAAGATGAGAGAAGCTGCCTTTTGAATTCGTCCCTTGGTTGCCGAATTCAAAGCGGACAGGAAACCAATCCGGTCTGGCAAAGCTGCCTGGTCTGATTAAAAGGCGGTGATACCCTATATTGTAGGCATGTTCTCGTCTTCTGGCCTCAAAATTAGGTTCAGCGTATCGGATGATAAGCACCGCTCCCATTGTCTGGTAATGGTTCTGCTGTTCCCACTAACACCTCCTCTGGACCATCCTTTGTTACGTTATTGCCCGATTACCACCCACTTTGCCTTTCTCCATTGTGCCATGTATTGTTTAATCACTCCTGCGTTCCGCTGTATCACAGACGTTCCCATTTGAACTTTCTCGCTGCATATTTTTTCAAGGCGCTATTTTTGTTGAAAACATCTGTAATCTTTAACTTTTTCCTGTAATATCGGATTGATTATCCGACAGAACGTGAAACCGGATTCTTTCTCCAGAAAATCTGCACGACCTGCCGAGATTTACATATTTATCTGTTTTTATTCATTCTATTTCCGTGTCCCTTTTAAGGGGATTTGCTGTCTGTCCGAGATCATCTCTGTCTCTTTAAAATGGTGTGCTATCAGACCCTCATCATTCTGTGTCTGTTTAAAAGGGATGTGCTGTCTGTCCCGGAATTCCAATTTCAAATTTCAAAACCTGCCTTTGGAGGTTAAGGAATTTTAATTTGTTTGTGTGTTTCAGACTGGGCTGGTGTTACGTCCCTCACTCCTTCCTTCCTGCCTGTCTATCACCTGTGGCTTCAATAACAGTCTCTGCGCCGCGTGGTCCTGAGCCCCACTGCACAATTGTTTCAGTGATGATCGAAATCTCACTTTATTCTTTTAAAAGAGAACTGCTGTCAGTCAAGGGTCATTCTGCATCTGGGTAAAAGGGATGTCTTTGCAATACCGGATCATTCTGTGTCTGTTTAAATGGGCTGGTTGTCATTTCCGGTTCATAATCTTTCCCTTTAAAACGGATTTTCTCATAATCCCGGGTCACCCTGTATTGTTTGAGAAGGATTATGATTTCAGCTATTGTTAAACTATAGTGTTCCCATTTACATTAGGGTTGCCTGCTCCGGTGCGCACCCAAATCGCAGTGCATCTGTTCATTCACTCGAAATATGCTCATCTTTTCCTAAATCCACTCCTTGATATTGCAGTTGCCCCGAATTTGCTCGCAATATACACAACAACACAATGAACGGTCCTGGCAGCGGCCGCGTGGCCTAATGGATAAGGCGTCTGACTTCGGATACAACCGCAAAGTTATCAGAAGATTGCAGGTTCGCGTCCTGCCGCGGTCAACTTAGCTCGCTACGTGAAATTTTATATTCTTTGTTGTGATTCTGCCGAGAAACCAACCATCTCTTCCAGTCACTCACCTGAAGTGAAGGAAGGCTGTTTGCTTGAAGAATCTCATGGCAAGTTTTCATCATTGTCGATCTGCATGGACGCGCAGAGCAAGCTGTGAAGTGGACTTTCTTGCACATTATTTCTGTTTGGATACAAAAAGCAGGAGATTGAATGGCTGACGATGTGTTTTCGCAGAGACGAGGTCACCGAGAGGTTAAGGCGATGGACTGCTAATTCATTGTGCTCTGCACGCATGGGTTCGCATCCCATTCTCGTCGTTGTTGGATTGCACCTTGACCAAGTTTTGACATTCACATTTGATCTCATCGCCAAATTCCCCTTTGAATGACAGGGATGCTGCACTTACCTCATGTCATGTCTCAAATTAATATTATATTCGTTAAAAGGAGAACAGTTGCAGGACAATGGCGAGGGGCACGAATTAGATTGGTCACTGAGGGACAGCACAAGCACGATCGGCCGAATATCGTTTCTCACCAACGTCAGAATCTGAGAGCTGCGCTTTTCACTGTCGGCGGCTCGTTGGTCCACGGGTATGATTCTCGCTTCGGAATAATCACATTTGAAATGCGAGAGGTCACGGGCCAAATCCCGGACGATCCCCGCCATGTTTTACTCAAATTTCCGCTTCTAACAGCCGCTCGACATGTTAGAAAACAGACGTATTTCACGTTAAAACGTGTGATTTTACGACGATGTTCCATCAGCATCCAAATCTCAGAGCAAAGTGAAACCCGCCAAAGTGAGTAGAGTTAAAATATCTCAGAGGTATTCGGCTCTGTGCCTCGTTGCATCACCTAAACCCTTGTTTGGTTCCGGCCAATACTTGATCAGTACATCTTCCTGTCTGTACGAATAAATTCACCTCAATTGGGATAAGCATACATTCAGCGTCAATCTGCACCTCTGCCCTGAATATGAGTGCGTCCTGTTTCTCTCGAGCTGAAAAGATGAGAGAAGCTGCCTTATGAATTCGTCCCTTGGCTGCCGAATTCAAAGCGGACAGGAAATCAATCCGGGCTGGCAAAGCTGCCTGGTCTGATTAAAAGGCGGTGACACCCTTTCTTGTAGGCATGTTCTCGTCTTCTGGCCTCAACATTAGGTTCAACGTATCGGATGATAAGCACCGCTCCCATTGTCTGGTAATGGTTCTGCTGTTCCCACGAACACCTCCTCTGGACCATCCTTTGTTACGTTATTGCCCGATTACCACCCACTTTGCCTTTCTCCATTGTGCCATTTATTATTTAATCACTCCTGCGTTCCACTGTATCACAGACGTTCCCATTTGACCTTTCTCGCTGCGTATTTTTTCCAGGCGCTATTTTTGTTGAAAACATCTGTAATCTTTAACTTTTTTTGAAATATCGGAATGATTATCCGACAGTTCGTGAAAACGGATTCTTCCTCCACGAAATCTGCACGACCTGCCGAGTTTTGCATATTTATCTGTTTTTATTCATTCTATTTCCGTGTCCCTTTTAAGGGGATGTGCTCTCTGTCCGAGACCATTCTCTGTCTCTTTAAAATGGTGTGCTATCAGACCCTCATCATTCTGTGTCTGTTTAAAAGGGATGTGCTGTCTGTCCCGAATTTCCAATTTCAAATTTCAAAACCTGCCTTTGGAGATTAAGGAATTTTATTTTGTTTGTTTGTTTGTGTAAGCTAGAGTGTGTGCAAACGTGCTGTGCGATCTTACTGTCAAGTGAAAAAAATGCATTACATGCAACTTGAAACCATACTGATTTGATTGGCCACTCCTTCGCGGACTCTCTGACGGTAGATGAAACTGCTGTGGGATTTTGCTATTCCACATCTGAAAGAATGGAAAATACACAAGTTAGAAATATAGCGATTTTAGGCAGGGCTTGCGTGTGGGCTGTGTGACATGATGACATCCTCCATACTTATTTTCAAATTCAAATTAAATCAATCCAAGACAAGACATGTCTGACTGACTGACTTTGTTTATACATGTATATATATATGTGCATATTTATATATAATCCCAAATTTTTAAATTATAAAATAAATATGCTTTTTCTGTTCTGCCTGCGCTGGGCTCTCTTACATTTGACCTCTTTCACAGCACAAGCAGCTGCTGTCAGATCCAGCAGAAAGACACACCCGACTTTAAAACATCGCCCTTGTAGCCCACATCTTCCCTCATGGCTTGTCTTCCACCATGGGCTTACTGTGTTTGGGTATTTATTGACTGCACCCCTCATTTCCAATGGAATTCTTCTAGTCACACAGCCTTCGTTCAATCAAAAAATACATAGATTATGAATCAATTATTTATTTATTTAAAACAACTCAAATTAATTTTTTTTTAAATACAATTTAAATGCATTTATTTTCTTAAAATGTTAAATAATTATATATTTCAGACTGGGCTGGTTTTACGTCCCTCCCTCCTTCCTGCCTGTCTATCACCTGTGGCTTCAATAACAGTCTCTGCCCCGCGTGGTCCTGAGCCCCTATGCACAAATGCCTTCAGGGATGATCGAAATCTGACTTTATTCTTGAAAAAAAGGGAACTGCTGTCAGTCAAGGGTTATTCTGCATCTGGGTCAAAGGGATGTCCTTGCAGTCCCGGATCATTCTTTGTCTGTTTAAATGGGCTTGTTGTCAGTTCCGGTTCATAATCTTTCCCGTTATAACGGATTTTCTCAAAAACCCGGGTCATCCTGCATAGTTTGAGAAGGAGTATGATTTCAGCTGCAATAACCGAATTGTTAAACTGTTGTGTTCTAATTTATATTGGGCTTGCCTGCGCCGGTGCGCACCCAGATCGCAGTGCATCTGTTCATTGACTCGAAATATGCTCATCTTTTCCAAAATCCACTCCTTGATATTGCAGTTGTCCCGAATTTGCTCGCAATATACACAACAACACAATGGATGGTGCTGGCAACGGCCGCGTGACCTACTGGCCCCTTGACTATCCATTGTTGGAATATTATTCGTGTCCTCTCACGTAAAGATTAATAGAAAATATTTTTTCAGAGTTTCTGCCATCTCCATGTTTCCCATTATTAACTCCCCGGTCTCGTCCTATTAGGGACCAAGATTTAAACTAGCCACGATTTTAATGTTTATATAGCGACAGAAACTCTTGCTATCTGTTTTTATCTTTCGTGCATCTAGTCTATGTTCCCATTCTTAATCATTTTTTGTCAACAATTGTTGGCTTTTAAACGCTTCCCAATCTTCAGCCTCCCACCAGTTTTGGCCACATTGTCTGTCCTTGTTTTTAATTGGATTCCGTCCTTTATTTCTTTTGTTATCCACGGAAGGCCATCTTTTCTCTTTCGCCGTTTCTTCCTCAGTGGAATATATTTTTCTGGAGATTCGTGAAATATTACCTTTTATGTACACCGCTGTTCGCCAACTGTTCATCAAGCTAATGATTTGGCATGAGGTTTGGTTTTATAAAGTTAAAATAGAATTAACAAGTGTATAATGCATCCAGGGCAAGACGCGAACCTGCAAACTTCCGATAACATTCTGATTTATATAAGAATCACACACCTTATTATTTAAGTCACATCGCATCTGCACTTAACATTCATCTAATGAGAGATTAAAGCCCTGATAATATTTATATCACTTCCATTATTTACACTCCAACAGCGGATGTGAACCATTCACTTATTGAAATATGAGAAGTCCGGGAGACCAAATACAATGCAAGCGTTTCCTCTCGTCCTCCTTTCCTGCTTTTCTGCTGCACTCAGGTAACTTCGTTGCCTCTTGTCCTCCACAGAAAAGCTCATAATTCCATTAAATTAAACTATAGCTGAGGCTCTTAATCTATGCCGTTGACTGCATTTCACCAACTCCCTCCCACTTCGGTGCCAAACTTTTGCTCGCGAGCTGTCTCCTTGAGGAGTGTCCCCCATTCGCTATTTCGACCGCCACTGCCATTACCTTCACCAATCGGCTGCTGAAATCCTGACCATGCCTTCGTTATCTTACTTGTCCACTCCAACGCTCTCCTTACTGGCCTCCCACGATTTACCCTACGTAAACTTGAGGTCGTTCCAAAACTCTCTGGCTGTATCCAAATTCCCATCAATCCCATTTACCCAGCACCCTGATGCTCGCTCACCGATATTGGCTCGCGCTGAAGCAATTCTTGGATTTCAAAATTGCCATTGTTGTTTTCACATCTCCGTTATGATCCCGCCCCTCCCAATGCCATTAATCTCCTCCATCCCCATAACCACTGGAGATATAGGAACTCTTCTAATTCAGCCATCTTGAATATCCCTGATTATAATCGTTCAACAATCGCTGGACATTCCTTCAGCTGCCTTAACCCTCATCTCTGGAATTCCTTCTCAAACCTCTCCTCCTCTCCCCACGACTTTAGGACGCTTTTTAACCTAGCTCTGTGACCAAGCTTTTGCTCATCTAGTCTAATTTCTCCTTCTGTGGTTTGGTATCAAATTATCGTTTTATATGATAAGAACATGAAACCATAAAAAATAAGAGAAGTAAGCCATTTGGCCGCTCGAGCTCACTCTGTCATTGTATTTGATAACGGCTCATCTGATCATGGACTAAGCTCTTCTTCCCATCCCGCACACCATAACCCTTATTGTTCAAAAATATGTCCATCCCCACCTGAAATATATTTGATGACCCAACCTTCAAAGTTATCTAGAACAGAGAATTCCATAGATTTACAACCCTCTGAGTGAAAAACATTATAATCTCAGTTTTATATGGGCGGCTCTTTATTCTGAGACTACGTCCCATCGTTTTAATTTCCCCTATGAGTGGAAATATCCTCTGTGCATCCACCTTTTCGAGCCCCCTCATTATCTCACAAGTTTCGATATCATCACCGCTCATTCCCCTGAAACTGCAATGAATACTGGCCCACACCTACCCAACCTATCTGCATAGGTCAACCTTCTCATCTCCGAAATCATTCTAGTGAGCCTTCTCTGAACAGACTCCAATGCAAATATATCCCTCATAACTACAGGTACCAAAACTGCATGCAGTACTCCTGGTGAAGCCTCACTAATAATCTGTAAATTTGTAGCGGGACTTCTCTGCTTTTACACTCTATCCCCCTTGCAATAAAGGCCAACATTCCATTTTTGCTCCTGATTAATTGCAGCACCTGCATAAGAATATTTTTTTGCTTCATGCACAAGGCTCCCCAAGTCTTTCTGTACTGCAGCATTCGCAACTTTTCTCAATTTAAAATTTAATTTGGTTTCCTATTTTTTCTGCCAAAGTGGATAACCTCACAATATCGCACATGATTCGCCGTCTGCCAAATGTTTACCCACTCATTAGCCTGTCTATCTCACTTTGCAGATGTTTTATGTCCTCCTCACAATGTGCTTTTCCATCTATCTTTGTATATTCAACACATTTGGCTAAATTACACTCGGTCCTTTCATCCAAGACATTAATACAGATTGTAAATAGTTGAGGACCCAAAAGCCGAGATCCTGCGGCACCCCATTTATTCCGACTCTCTGTTTTTTGTTATTTAGCCAATGTTAATACATTACTCCCAAACCTATGAGCTTCTATCTTTTGCAGTAACCTATTATGTGGCAATTTATCGAATGCCTTTTCGAAGTCTAATTACACCACATGCACTGCTTCCTCCATATTCACCTGCTACTTACATCCTCAAAGCACTCCAGCAAATTTGTCAGGCATGATTTCCCTTTCAGAAAACAATGCCGATTCTGCTTTATTGCATCACGCTATTCCACATATCCCACAATGTGGGAACAGCCGGCTCAAGGGGAGAAAAATAGAGTGGAGACAGGGATTCATCAGTTCCGTGGGGCACGAAAAAGGTTGAAACGATGGTTTTACTTGGCTCTGCGGGGTTGGGGAACTATGCGGTTGGCGGCCGTGTGGGACGATCCGCAGAGGAGGGTAAGATCAGTGAAAGTCTTGGAATCTGTGGGCTGATGTTCGCTGATGGGCCAGGGTGAGCGAGGATGAGGTTTGGGTCTAAGGGCAACTATTAATGATGAAACACCGTGATAGTTTTTATTTCTGTTTCTTTCAAAAAGACATAAGTATTAGAAGCAGGATTTGCCATTCGGCCCCTCGAGCTTGCTGCGCCATTCAATGAGGTCATGGCTGATTTTCTACCTCAACCCTACTGTCCTGCTTTGTCCCATATTCCTTGATGCCATTAATATCCCAAAATCTATCGATCGCTGTCATGAATATATTCAAAGACTGAGCCTCCACAGCCCTCTGGGGTATCTAATTCAAAAAGATTCAGCACCCTCTGAGTGAAAATGTTTCTCCTCGTTTCAGTCCTAAAGAGCAGATCTTTTATTCTGAGACAGTGTCCCCTGGTTCTAGACTCCCAAGACAGAATAAACCTCCTCTCTGCATTTATGCTGTCAAGCACTGTCAGAATGTTGTCTATTTCAATGAGTTGCCTTCTCATTTTTCTAAACTTGAGCGAATATATTCCTAGTCTACTCAATCTCTCCTCATCGAACAATCCCAACATCCCAGGAATCAGTCTGGTGAACTTTCCTTGCTCCCTCTCTATGCTTCCTGAGCTTCGCAGACCAAAACTGGACACATTCATTGCACTCCAAACAAATTAACGGCTGTGAACATTTCACTGATTGAGAAACTAAAATTCCAAAGTTAATCTGCATTCCGTACGCTTCCTCTGCTGCCGTCAGGAAGTTTCTTGGCTTCTTGACTTCCTTGCAAATCCTCCTCAATCCCATAACTTAAACAACAGTCCATTAATCTAAACCGCTGACTGCATGCAATCAAACCCGTCCTCACAGGCAGCCAACCTTTTACCACTGAGCTATGGAGTATCCCACGTGCGTCACATCAGCCATCTTAACACTTGCCTCTGCGCAGCTACTGCTGAAATCCTTATCCATGCATGTGTTGCCTCTGGACTGGACTATTCCAATGCACTCCTGGCTGGCCACCCACGTTCTACGCTATGT
Source organism: Pristiophorus japonicus (assembly GCF_044704955.1). Classification (NCBI taxonomy): domain Eukaryota; kingdom Metazoa; phylum Chordata; class Chondrichthyes; family Pristiophoridae; genus Pristiophorus; species Pristiophorus japonicus. Next base: position 369,814 of record NW_027254417.1, on the reverse strand, counting down.
AAACTTGTGCTCATCCAAAAAATTGACTGCCTGTCTCCTAACTGGCACCAAGCCCGTTCACCCATCGCCCCTGTGCTCGCTGACCTAAATTGGCTCCCGGTTAAGAAACTCATAGGATTATAAAATCTCATCCTTGCTTCCAAATCGCTCCATGACTTCGCCCCTCCATATCTGTCATCTCCTCCAGCTCCATAACCCCGTGACATATCTTCACTCCTCCAATCCTGTCTCGTTGTGCATCCCTGATTATAATCACGCAACCAATCAGCTTCCTGGGCCCTTTTCTCTGGAATTCCATTACAAGATCTCTGAATCCCTCTAACTCTTTCTCGTCATAGAATAATAGAAATAATACGACACCGAGGGAAACCATTTGTGCCATTGTGTCTCTGCCCGCTGACAAATAGCTAACCAGCCGAATCCAACACCCAACACGAAGTCCGTAGCCCTGTAGGATACGGTTCTTTAAGTGCACATCCAAGAACCTCATAAATAGTGGTGGTGGTTTCTGCGTCTCCATCCTTTCAGCAACTGAGTTCCAGACACCCATCATCATCTGGATAAATGTATTCCCCACAACTCCTCTCTAATCATGATACCAACTACTTTGCTTCGATGCGCCTGGTTTTTGACCCCTCTGCTAAGGCAAATGTGCTTTCTAATATCCTTGCTACCCAATTCTATCTAGGGCTCTCATATTTCATGCACTTCAATTCAATCTTTCATCAGCCTCCCCAGTTCCAAACAAAGTAAAACACAGTTCATCCAATCTTTCCTCATAGCTTCAATTTTGCAGTCGATGCAACATCCTCGTAATATCCTCTGTAGCCTCTCGAGTGCTATCAAATATTTCCTGTAATGTAGTAACCAGAACTGGAGCAGCACTCTAGCTGTGCCCTAACTGTTGTTTTGCAGTTGTACCGTAACTTTCTTGCGCTTACATTCTATCCCTTATCTAAAAAGTAAAGGATTCCATATGCCATTTGTACTAATTAATCGACCTGTTCTCTAACTTTAAGGATCTGAGGGCATACACTCGAAGGTCCCTCTGTTCCTCCACACCTCTCACTATCCTGCTATTTTGAGAATCTTGTTGTACCTCCCCAATTGCATTAGCTCACACTTCTCTGGATTGATTGCCATTCCCTCTTTTCGACCTAACTGACTGGCCAATCGATATCTTCCTGCAGTCTAAACTTCCCACTTCATTGTCGACCACAAAGACAATTTTTGTTTCATTTGTAAACTGCTTAACTTGCTCCCTACATTCATATCTAAATCATTAATATAAACTCAGAAAACAAGGGACTGAGCACTGAACCCTACGAACCCCATTGTAAACATTCCTTTGTTCGTAAAAACCATTTTCTTCCTGCACTGAGCCAATTTTCGATCCGATTTGTAACACTCCCTTAAATACCATGGGCTGTTACTTTTTTGATCAGCCTGCGATGTGAGACTTTGTCAAAAGTCTTGTTAAAATCCATGTGGATCACGTCTAATGCACTTCCCATATCGCACCTCTTAGCTACCTCATCAAAAAATTCAATCAAGTAAGTCAGACATGACCTTCCCTTAACAAATCGATGCGGACTGTTTTTTTGAATTAATTGTCTTTCTAAATGAAGGTTTATTCTGTCCCTCTGCGTTGATTACAATAATTTTCCTGTTACCAGGTTTAAACTAATTGTCTGTAATTATTCGGTGCTTCACTTCGTCCATTTTTAAATAATGGTACAACGTTAGCATTTAGGCAATGTTTTGGTACCTCTCCTGCAGCGAGGGAGATTTCTCAAATGATGGTTAGAGCCTCCGCAATTTCCACACCTACTTCTTTTAATAGCCTGGGATATATTTAATTGTGTCCTGGAGATTTATTTACATTATAAGATGCCAAACCTCTTAATCATTGCTCCCTTGCTATGTTTATCCAAGCCAATATTACATTCTCTTTTTCCTCAACGTTAACGCTGGCATCGTCGCACTCCTTTATTAAACTGCTGCAAAGCTTTCATTTAGTACCTTACTTACATACTCCACCTCCACACATAGGTTACAATTTTGGTCGCCCTATATTGTCCTTCGTTATCCTCTTGTTCTTTGTGCAATTGTGAAATATCTTTCGATTTTCTTTGATTCAACGTGCCAGTATTTTCATGCTTTCACTTTTCTATCCGACTTTCCTTTTTAATTTCACCCCCAGGCTTTCTGCAGAACAGGGCTCGAGATTGTTGATAAAAGCTTCCTGTGTTTGCATTATCTTTCCCTGTATGCACGTTGTCATCCAGGCGGCTCGAGATTTGGCACAGTTGCCGTTTTTCTTTCTAGGAACATGTTGACACTGAACTTGTATCTCCTTCTTGACTGCCTCACACTGCTCTGACACTGATTTACTTTCAATGAGCTGTTTCACGTCCACATTTTCTAATCATCGAATCATGGAATCACGGAATTATACAGCTCAGAAGGAGGCTATTTCTGCCCGTCGCGTTTGCACCGTCCAATAAAGTGCTATCAAGCCTAATCCCACTTTCTCCCTCTTGATCCACAGCCCTGTAGGTTACGGCACTTCAGATACACATCGGAATACTTTCGAAATGTGGTGACCGTTTTTTCACCTCCCACTCTTTCTGGCAGTGCGATCCAGGACAATCCCTCTCTCACGCCCCCTCTCCCAATCCGCAAACCAGAATCTGGGTGAAGAAATTTCCTCTCACTCCCCACTAAACCACCTACCAATTACTTTAAAGCTCTGCCTTCTCGTTGTTGACCGCCTCTGCTGAGGGAAAAAGGTCCTTCCTGTCCACTTTATCGAGGCAGCTCCAAATTAAACACCTTAATAAATTCTCCCCTCAGCCTCCTATGTTCTAGAGAAAATAAAACCAGCCTGTTTAATCTTTCCCCACATCTAAAATTCCCCATTCCAAGCCACATCCTGGTAAATCTCCTATGTACCCTGTCTCATGCAATCACGTGTTTCCTGTAATATGGTGACCAGAACTTCACGCAGTACTTCAGCTGTAGCCTAACTGTTTATTCAGTTCCAGCATAACCTACCTGCTCTTATATTCTATGCCTCGTCATTTACGGAAAATATTCCGGATGCCTTCTTCACGCACTTTTCTGCCTGTGCTGCTACATTCATGTGTATGTGGACATGCATTAAACATTCCCTTTGTTAGTGTACACTTCTCAGTGCCCTACCATTTAATGTTTATTCTTTTGCATTGTTAGCCATACCCAAATACGTTACCAAATACTTCTCCGCAGTGAATTCCATTCACCACGATTCTGCCCACGTGACCACTTAATTGAAACCGAGCGACATTCAAGAACGTTCTTCTTCATTATCATCCACACAGCCAATGGTTGTGTCATCTGGAAACGTTTTAATCATACCCCCTTCATTCACATCTAATTCATTGATGTATAGTTTAAAAAGCAAGGAGCCATGAAGAGCCCCACACGAACAGTCTTCCAGTTGTGAAAACACCTATTACCCTTTGCTTGCTGCCTCCAGGAGCATTTTTGATCCAACTTGCCACGTTGCATTGGATTTCTTGGGATTTTACTTTCCTGAGCAGTCTGCCATATATAACCTTGTCGATAGCCTTGTTAAGATCCAGATACACTACATTAAATGCGCTACCCTTGTGGACAATCCTTGTCAATTTAGTCATACAGGACCTTCCCTGAAAACATCTATGCTGACTGTCCTTGACCAAACCTAGACTTTCTCAAAAATATTTATCCTTTTCCTCAGAATTTTTTCCAATAATCTTTCCACCACCGAGGTTAGGCTGATTGGTCTGTAATTGATCATCGATCTCTTTCACCTTTTTAAACAAAGATACGACATTAGCAGTCCTCCAGTCCTCTGGCTCCATAACTGGTGCCAGAGAGTATTATTATGGTCAGTCCCTATGCTATTTCCTCTTTTGTTTCTCTTAAATGCCGTGGTACATTTCACGTGGCCCTGTGAATTTTTCCACTTTCAAAGCTGTTGAACTGCATAAGACTTCCTCTCTTACTATGTTTATTTTATTTAATATTTTACGTACCTTCCCCGATTGAAACATCTGCATCGCCGCTCTCTTTTATGAAAACAAATGCAAGGTATTCATTAAGAACCGTAAACTAATATTCCACCTCCGCACACAGATTACTTTACGGTCTCTAATGAGCCCTACTCTTTCTTTAGATATCGTCTTGCTTTTAAGGTATTTATAAAATTTGGGTTTTCGTTGATTTTACTTGCCAAAATATTTTCATGCACTAACTTTGCTTTCTTAATTTCATTTTTAATTTCACGTTTGCACTTCCTATAATCTTCGAGTGTTTCTGATGCATTGATGCATCGCTATGGCATAAGCCCCTATATTTTCCTTTATTCTACCCTGTAAACCCCTTGGTATCCAGGGGGCTCTGGATTTGCTAGTCGCACCCTCTTTCTTTGAGCGAACGTACTTGCTCGGAACCCTGAGGATCTGCTCCTTGAATGCCTCCCAATACTCTGACACAATTTTGGCTTCAAATATCTGTTTTCAGTCAACGTTGCCTGAATCCTATCTCTGCTTTGCAGAATTGGCTTTTCCGCAATTGAGTTTATTTATTCCTGTCTAATCTTGTATTTTTCCACAACTACACTAAATGTAAATGAATTTCAATCTCTATTACCAAAAGGCTCTCCGACTGATCGCTCTTCCACCCGCTCAGCTTCATTAACTAAAACTAAGTCAGAAACGCCCCTCCCTTCTTTGGCCTGCTATATAATGGCTAATAAAGATCTCCTGAAGCATTTTATGAATGATGCCAAAATATGTAATCCGCACTAATTCTATCCCAGTTAAGATTTGTATAGTTGAAACCGACTTCTATTCCTCCTCTATAACTTTGCCAACAATTTTGCTCTTCTCTCTCATTCTGACTGCTAGCGGTCGAAAATACACGCCCAGAAGTGTGGTTGCCGCGGTTATGTTGTTCCATTGATCCCATATATCTAGAATTGATGATCCATCAAGCATATTATCTCTCCTCAGCTGCAATTGTTTCTTTAATCAACACTGCGACGTATCCCCTCACCTCGTTTTTATCCCACTCTCTCTCCCGCCTAAAAATCATGTCAGCAGAAATTTTCACCGAACATACCTGCCCTTATTTCAGCCATGTCTCCGTAATAGATATAACATCATATTCATCACTGGCACGTGGCGTTGGGAGTATTCCGGAAATTACTACTTTTGTGGTCCTTCTTTTTAATCTCTCTCCTGGCTCCATACAATATAGCTGCAGTGCCTGATCCATCTTTATTCCTATATCATTGATACAATAATGGACCACAGCCTATGGTTGTTCACTCACTCCCCACAACATCCCCTGCAGCCGCTCAGTTCAAAACTTGACCCTGCACCATGGAGGCAACGTACCTGACTGGAATGTGATCTGCCGGCAGTCTGCTCCACTAACAATCGACTATATTACCATTATTGCTCTTCCACGCTTCTCCCTCAACCCCCGCGCCCCTGTGCAGCTGTGCCAGCAGTGGCACCGTGGAATTAGTTCTCAATGCATTCCCGGATGAGCCATCGCCCCACCAGTACTGAGAATAGAATGCTGTTAGCGGAGCAAGATGCAGTCAGGGGACTTCTACAATACCTGGCTGCTCCTCCCCTTCTGTCTGACGACCACACATCCATTCCCTTCCTGCACTCTCTTAAGCTGCCGGATGAGCATCTTCGGAAACGTGCTATACATGAAGCTCTCGCTCTTGCGGAGTCACGGCAGTGATTCTCCCATTGATGCCCCTTCCACCTGCCTCGCTTAGTTGCATAAAACGAAGTAAAGAACCGCCCTCGCCCAAATTGGTCTTGCTAAATACAGGCTGAAAAAAAGTTATCCTGAATGCGACTTTAGAATTCTATGCTGGCTATATATTTTACAGTGATTGTATCCCAGTTAATATTACAGTAAATGAAATCACCCAATATTACTGCAATATGTTTATGAATCTGTCAGACATTTGCCAACACATTGCTTTTTTGGGGGCCTACAATACTCTCCCAGCAATGTAGTTGTTCCTATTTGTCATTTAGCCTCATTTGAAGATCATTCGAACATATCACACATTCTCACAGCTGCAATACTTTTCGTAATCAACATTGCCACTCCCTCCTTCTTAATCCTGTCTCTATCTTGTTTGAAATACCTGTAATCATGAATGTTGAGTTGCAAATCCTGCCCCTCTTTATGCTGTGTTTCAGTAATTGCTAAGATATCATGCTCAGCATACTAATCTGTACCGTCAGCTCCGCTGCTATATTCACCATACTCCTTGCATTTAGGAATATGTCAGATCGCACAGCAAAACTCATTTATTGTCTATTTTCCAATCTTTATTTGCTCTGTCGTCTGAACTGCCATACTAATCTTCGACCTTCCAGCTCTAACTGTGCTTTATCTTTTCTGATTCTATGCTCATCTTCGAACGAATAAGTTACTGAAGGTTGTTTTTATGGGGTTTCGCAGGTCTCAGTAGTCGGTACCTTGCGTTCAGTGGTATATATCAATGCTTGAGACATAAATGTCGATGATATGTTAAAGACGTTTTTAGATTGTACTAAAATCGGCTGTGTGGTTGATGATGAAGAGGAAAGCCAGAGACTGTTGGGCAGAACAATGGAAACATGTATTCATTCATGCGAAGTCTGAGGTAATTTACTTTGCGGGGGCTATCAAGGCAAGGGAATACACCCTCAATGATAGGACGCAGAGATGTATAAGGTAACAGGGGGTCCTTGGAGTGAAGTTTCACAGATCCATGAAGGTGGAACGATAGTTGGTTAAGAAGGCATACGGAATACATATTTATTACGTGAGGCGTCGTCTATAAGAGCAGGGAGGTTATGCTTCAACGCCAGAAAACAACATTTGGGCCACAGCCAGAGTACTACTTGCAGTTCTGTCCATCACATTACAGGAAAGATGTGATTGTATGAGAGAGGATACTGCACAGATTGATGAGTAGGTTTGCATCCTACTGCTAAAGTACCAATGTTCGGATAAATATTTAATTTAACATTCCAAACTCTACAACTTATATGCAATAATTTTATTTCATATTTGATAGGGGGACACATCACCAACATAAAATGTAACGTGCAGCAGATGCTGTGTGGAATTGTTCAATAAATACTGGAAACACTCAGCAGGTCAGGGAACATCGTTGGTGAGAGAAATACTGGGTTAACCTCTCAGGCCCATGAGCTCTCGGCCGATCGAACGTTTTGCTGCATTACATCAAAGTATTGCGTGAGTATCCTTACAAACAATAAGCAACTTAAAAACAACACGAATAATATACTAGCAACCCCACAAAAAATGCTATGACCCATATGGTTTCCGTGCCCGCGAACATGGCGTTAGCAGCATCACGCTGTAACCAACGGTGGCAAACGTCAGTACTGTAAGCAGCTAAATTCAACATACATTTGTGTCCTAGGCTGAATTTCCGCGACAACTTCAATTCCTAGAACTATCCTTCAAGTACCTGCACGAATCTCTCCGCATCCATCCTGTAATTATCAATCATTCACTATCCTATCGGCAACTATGGTGCATATGTTGCTGTGTGCCACAAATAACCACATCCAGCAGATTATGCAATTCGCGTCACACAAGTGCCAGGCAAAGACGATCTCCAGCAACCAAGGCTCAAACCAGCACCACTTGAATGCCAACGTTATGACTGTGAAGTTTTGAATAACTCCACGAGGCTGTGTTGTGGACTTAATTCATTGTTCCAAGGTGAGGCAGCAACATGGTGGCCTGTCTTTTATACCTGCTTGCTCCAAGTTATTCACAGGTGAGCCATAGGTCTCCCACACGTGTGCCCTCTGGAGGCAAGTCTTACAAACAAGTAAGGTTCACAAACGTTATGTAATTTCCCCCCAAAATCTTGAGTACAGTTTACTTATAGATTGAGGCGATCTGGCAGTCTGTGTTCCCTGATCGATGGCCTGAGTTGACATCCTTGCATTTGTGAGTTTATCGTGTCATCGCTGCATGGAAGCTCAGCTGGTCTGGTTGGACTGTCGGGCAAGCTGGGTTCATTATCGTGGTTGACTTGATAACACTTGCCGATTGGTTATGTGTGGTTGATCGTCGATGGTGGGGTGTTCCTCAAATTGTTCTTGGTAGCCCGTGAGTTGCAGTTCGTATGACAGAGGTGTTTGTTACACGTTTATCCATTCAACAATTTCAAAACAAGGACTCTATTCCCTTCCTTGGCTAATCCTGTGCTTTCAATCCACTTGGGACCGTGCACAGAATTTAGAACAAACACCTGGTCATTGACATCAGTGTCATATGAGACCGCCGTGCGATCATGGCACACATTCGGCCTCTGCTGCCGGTTTTCGATGTGATCATTGAGGTCCGGCTGGACGAAGGAGAGCCTGATATTGATTACTCTCTTTATTAGCAATTCTGCAGTGCGAAAAACGTGAGGGTGTGGGGGCGCGTCCGGTAGCTGAGCAGGACCCTGCATAACAAGGTCTGCAAGGAGCTGTCAGTTAAACGTCTCAAGCTTTGCTTGATGGTTTGGACTGTCAACCGCTTGGCCATTTGGTGGCGGGTTTAAATAGAGCAGACCTGACCTGCTTGACACCATGAATCGTTGAATTCCGAGCTGGTGAAAAATGGACTATTGTCGCTGACAAGGACGTTGGTTAACCCATTGGTGGCGAACCTGGCCCTGAGGCTTTCAATGGTGGCAGTGGATGCACATGATGATATTGTTATACGTTCAAACCATTTTGAGGAAGCGTCCACTGCTGTTTGAAATATCTTCCCGAGGAAGGGGCCAGTGAACTTTACGTGGACACTGGACTATGATTTGAAGGACCATGATCACAGACTCAGTGGACATCCGTGGGTGCTTTGCTCAGCTGTGAGCGTATGTCGCATTGGTGTCCGGATGACTCTAATTCGAAGTCGATGTAGGACCACCATACGTGCAACCGGGCTAGAGCCCTCATCATGACTCTGCCTTCGTGGGCACTGTGTAGGCCACGTATAAGCGTTCCCCTGCCCTTTTTGGGCAAAATAACGCGATTCCCCATGGGACACAATTCGACAGGACTGACAATTCGTCCTTGCATCAGTGAAAAGGCTTAGAGAAAACAGGGACGTATAGACCTGTCAGCCTGACATCGGTAGTGTGCAAATGATGGAATCAATTATTAAGGATTTCACAGCAGAGAATTTGGAAAGAGGTGACAGGATAGGTCCAAGTCAGCATCGATTTCTGAAGGGGAAAGTCATGCTTGACAAACCTTCTGGAATTTTTTGAGGATATTTCCAGTAGAGTGGTAAGGGAGAACCAATTGATGTGGTGTATTTGGATATTCAGAAGGCTTTCGAAAAGGTCGCACACAAGAGATTAATGTGCAAAGTTAATGCACATGGGATTGGGATTAGTGTGCTGACGTGGATTGAGAGCTGGTTGGCAGTCAGGAAGTAAAGAATAGGAGTAAATGGGTACTTTTCAGAATGGCAGGCAGTGACTAGTGGGGTATCGCAAGGTTCTGTGCTGGGGCCCAAGCTGTTTACATTGTACATTAATGATTTAGACGAGGGGACTAAATGTCGTATCTCCAAATTTGCGGATGGCACTCAGTTGGGAGTCAGTGTAAGCTGCGAGGAGGATGCTATGAGGTGACATGGATAGGTTAGGTGAGTGGGCAAATGCATGGCAGGTGAAGTATAATGTGGATAAATTTGAGGTTATCCAATTTGGTGGTGAAAACAGAGAGACAGACTATTATCTGAATGGTGACAGATTAGGAAAATGGGAGGTACAACGAGACCGGGGTGTCATGGTACATCAGTCATTGAAGGTTGGCATGCAGGTACAGCAGGCAGTTGAGAAAGCAAATGGCATGTTGGCCTTAATAGCTAGTAGATTTGAGTACATGGGCATGGAGGTGTTACGACAGATGTACAGGGCCTTGGTGAGGCCACACCTGGAGTACTGTGTACAATTTTGGTCTCCTAACGTTCGGAATGACAGTTTTGCTATTTTGGGAGTGCAGCGAAGATTCAGCATACTGATTCCCGGGATGGCCGGTCTGAGATATCAAGGAAGACTGGATCAAAAGGGCTTGTATTCACTGGAGTTCAAAAGAATCAGAAGGGATCTCATAGAAACGTTAAAATTCTGACGGGTCTACACAGGTAAGATGCAGGAAGAAAGTTTACAATGTTGGGGAAGTCCAGAACCAGGGGTCACAGTCTAAGGATAATAGTTAAGCCATTTAGGACCGAGATGAGAATAAAGTTCTTCACCCAGAGAGTGGTGAACCTGTGGAAATGTCTACCACGGAAAGTTGTTGAGGCCAATTTACGAAATGTATTCAAAAATATTTAGATGTAATCCTAATTACAAGGGTGATCAAGCAGTATGGCGAGAAAGCAGGAAGGGGGTATTGAAGTTGCATGTTCAGCCATAAACTCATTTAATGGCGGTGCAGTCTCGAAGGGCCAAATGGTCTGCTCCTGCACCTATTTTTTATTTACTCTTGCATTTCTCAGGGAACCACCGACCAGCTCCCATTGAGGATGCATCCATTTTACCGGTGATAACAGGGTGTCTTGCCTGATCCAGGCCCAGATCTGGCGATCCGTGACTGGCGACCCCTCGCTCTCAAAAGCATCCAATCCCAGAAGCAAGTCTGCAGGTTGCACCAGTTCCACACCGGCAGTGGGCAATAGCAACCGAGTCAGCATGTCAGCGCAGTTCTCTGTGCCTGGTCTGTCGCGGATTACATAGTCATATGCAGACAACGTTCGTGCCCATCTTTGGATGTGAGACGAAGCATTGGTGTTGATACCTTTGCGTTCTGAGAGGAGTGATGTGAGAGGTTTCAGGTCTGTTCCGATCTTGAACCGGAGACCAAATAGTTATTTGTGCATTTTCTTAACCCCGTATACACAAGCCAGCGCTTCTTTCTCCACCATATTCTAGTCTTTTTCAGCCTTGGACAAATTTCTGGATGCATATGCAACTGGTTGCAGTTTGCCTGATACATTTGCTTGTTGTAACACATACCGACCGTGTACAACTGCACATCACTTGCTGGTACCAAACGTTTACATGGTCCGACAATACACGTAATTCCTTGGAGCACAGCATGTGTCTGGCTTTGTGAAAGGCTGTTTCTTGAGATTCACCCCAAACCCAGTCGTTACCCTTGCGTAGCATGTCATGCAAAGGTTCCAGCAAAGTACTCAACCCCGGTAGAAAGTTAACAAAGTAGTTGAGGAGTCCCAGGAACGAAGGCAGCTCCGTCACGTTTTGTGGTCTGGGTGATTCTCGAAGACCTCCGTCTTGGAGTCCGTGAAACTGATGCTGTCCACCGCAATTTCTTTCCCCAGAAATTCGACCTCTTGCGCCAGGAAAACATACTTGAAGCGTTTCAGCCTGAGTCCCACTCGATCCAGTCGCTTTAGAACCTCGTCCAGGTTTTGCAATTGACCAGTGATCAAGATGTCGTCCTCGTACACCACTGTGAAAGAACCGATTTCAGCAGAATCCCATGTTCCTCTGGAAGATGGCCGCTGCCAAGCAAATCTCAAAGGGGCATCTGTGATTCACGGACAGTCCGTTGTGCATGTTGATGCACGTCAACTTCTTTGACGGTTCAGCCAGCTCCTGCTTGAAATAAGCAGTGGTGAGGTCCAGCTTGGGGAACAACTTTCCCGCTGCGAGCGTTGCGAATAAATCCTTCGCTTTGGATAGTGGATACTGATTTTGTAACGAGACTCGGTTGATTATCATCTTGCAGTCGCCGCAGATTCTGACCGTCCCATCGCTCTTCAGCACCGGCATGATTGGACTGGCCGACTCGTTGAACACGACTTGCCATATGATTTGCTCTTGTTGAAGTCTGTCCATCACGATTTCGACTTTCTCTCGCATCATATGTGGGACTGCACGGGGCTTGTCATGAACGGGCCATGCCCCAGGAAAAAGGTGGATCTTCACTGTGAATTTGCCGATGCCTGGCTCAAATAGTGCCGGGAAATTGTTGGGCATGTGGGTGCACGGACCGTCATCTGCTTGGGACACAGCTTTGATGTCGTCCCAGTACCACTGGAACTTGCCGAGCCAGCTCCTGCCGAACCGCGTAGGGCCATCGCCTGGTACAATCCATAGTGGTAAATCATGCACCATTCCTTCATACGCTACTTTCACTGCCGCACTGCCGATGACAGGTATGAGTTATTTGGTGTAAATGCAAAGTGTAGTGTGAACGGCGCTCAGTTTTGGCCTCCGTGCCTTGTTACTGCACCGTTTGTCAAAGGCCTTGTGGCTGAATATCGATTGGCTTGCTCCCCTACCAAGTTCCATGGAGACTGGAATGCTACTAAGTTTGATTTTTATCATTATCGGAGGGCTTTTGTTGGTGAAGATGTATACCCCATGCACTTCCTTCACATCCTCCAGCTGAGTTGCCTCTCCTGCTCGTTCAGCGTGGTCTGCGCTGGATCCATCGCTCTCTGCTGATTGTGCCACATTGTGAGTCCGAGGTCGCTTGCACAATCGCTGATGGTGCCCCATTGCCCCACAGCCCCTGTACACACAGTGCTCAAAGCGACATTGATAGGCTCTGTGACTGTCCCCGTAGCACGAGCATTACACTCCCAAGCGGCCTCTGAGTCACCCTAGCCCAATCGTGTACAGTCCTGCCTGCTGAAGGCATCATTTTACGTCTAGTACTTGCCGGTGTGCCTCGATTCTGTGAATATATCAGCTTCGTGTTGTCGCTCATGGATATGAAGACCTGGCCTATCGTGGTGGCCTAGCTCAGATACAGGGATTCGGCAGATAGCAGCTTGCGAAGGATGACTTCGTTTCAAATTCCAAGCACGAAAAGGACATGCAACATTTTCCCCAAGGACCTGCAAAGTCGCTCTGCCCCGCAAGGCGTTTAACGTCGGCGATGAAACTCACCACGGTCTGGCCCTCGGAGCGACAATGTGTCTAACAACCGTAGCTGGCCATCAGAATGCTCTCCTTGGGCTTGAGGCGATCCTTCGCAAGCGTGCACAGCACCGTGTACGATTTGTCCGTTAACTTGGTCACTGCCAACCAGTTGTTTCCTAGGCCATATACCGATGACCCACATATGGTGAGGAGAATCTGCGCTGAGTCTATTTCAGGTGTGACCAATTTGTTGGCCACAATGTACCGGTCGAGGCGCACATCGATGGCGTCCCAATCATCATCCTCAATAAATCTGTCAAGTATACCAAAGGCTACCAATTCCGCGTGAAAATTCATGGTCTGTAACTTGTCGCCAGTGGTTATGTTGAGAATAAATCCAAGAGGTTGTGTTGTAGACTTAAGCCAGTGTGACCTTGGATCATTTAATATAACTTTAAGGTGAGGCAGCAACGTGGTGGACTGCCTTTTATACCTGTTTGCACCAGGGTACCCACAGGTGACCCATATATCTCCCACAGGTGTGCCCACTTGTGGCAAGTCTTACACACAGGTAAGATTCACAAACATAGAAACTTAGAAACGTAGAAAATAGTTGGTGGAGTAGGCCATTCAGCCCTTCGAGCCAGCACCGCCATTCAAAGAGTTCATGGCTGAGCATGCAACTTCAGGACCCGATTCCTGCTTTCTCACAATACACCTTGACCCACGAGTAGTAAGGACAACATCTAACTCCTTTTTGAATATAATTAGTGAATTGGCCTCAACAACTTTCTGTGGCAGAGAATTCCGCAGCTTCATGACTGTTTGGATGAAGAAGATTCTCGTCATCTCGGTCCTAAGTGGCTTACCCCTTATCATTAGACTGTGACCCTTGGTTCTGGACTTCCCCAACATTGGGAACATTCTTCCTGCATCTAACCTATCAAAACACATCAGAATTTTAAAACTTTCTATTAAACCACCTCTCATTCTTCTGAACTCCAGTGATACTTCACAATATCATCACATATTCCTCCACCAACAAAATCGTGGGGGTCAACATTCAGCACAAATTAACTGGACAATCATCATCATAGTCAATCCCACAAAATTCGTGGCAGACTTGCTTGCACTCTAAAAGAGAGTTCTTCGGTGACTGAACAGTCCAATAATGGAATTACAGTCTGTGTCACAGATGTTACATACCTTCGGTGAAGGAAAAGATGAGTGTGGAATCTCGTTTGCCGCAAGTTCCTTCCACTGCCTGCACTTGATTTCTGTATGCACTCGGGGACGAAGCTCGAGGTGCTCAGCGCACTCCAGGATGCTCTTCCCCAATTGAGGCTGTCTGTGGCCATGGACTGCCAGGTTTCGGTGGGGATGTTGCATTTTATCTAACGGCTTTGAGGGTGTCCTTGAAACGTTTCCTTTGTCCACCTGGGGCTCGCTTGCTGTGAATAATTTTCGAGCAGAGCGTATGCTTTGGGAATCTTGCTTCAGGCATGTGAACAATGCGGCCCGCACAATAGAGCTGGTCGAATGTGGTCAGTGCTTAGATGCTGGGGATGTCGGCCTGATCGTGGATTCTCATATTGATGCGTCTGTCATCCTGGGACATTTGGAGAATCTTGCGGACACTTAGTTGGTGGTATTTCTTTGCGATTTGTGCTGTAAAATGTAACTATTCACAGTGGCAGAAGCTGTTCCAGGAGGATGAAGTGGAGCTTGAATGCCGGCATGGTCTGTTTGGGCCAAATGGCCTGTTTCTGTGTCATTGATAATGAAGAAGAAAGCTGCAAACTGCAGGAAGATACCAATGCACTGGGCAGGTAGGCAGAACAGTGGCAAATGGAATTCAATTCGGATAATTGTGATGTTATGTATTCGGGGATATCTAAAAAGGCAAGGGAATAAACATTATTTGGTACGCCGCTGAAATGTGTAGTAGACTAATGGGACCGTGGAGTGCCAGTCCACAGATCCCTGAAGGTAGCAGGCCAGGTAGATAATGTGGTTCAGAAGGCATGGAAGGTAGCAGGCCAGGTAGATAATGTGCTTCAGAAGGTATGTGGAATACTTGCCTATATTTCTCGCGGCATTGATTACAAGATCTCGGAGGTTGTACTTCAACTGCATAAAACACTGGTTAGGCTGAAGCAGGACGACTGTGTTCAGTTATGGTCACCACATTTCAGGAAAGATGTGAATGGACTGGAAAGGCTGCAGAGGAGATTGCAAGAATGTTGCCTGGACTGTTTTTTTTTAAGGAACGATTGGAAATGCTGTTCTGTTTTCTATGGAACAGAGGACGCTGAGGCGAGACCATATTGAGCTGTATAAAATTATCAGGGGCCAAGATAGAGTGGGTAGGAAGGACGTGTTTCCTTTGGCAGAGTGGTTAACAACCACGGGGAATATATTAATGTTATTGGGGAAGTACGGCTGTTTTGACAAGCTATGAGTTGGTTGTGGGAGTCTGGAACTCACTGCCTGATTGGCTGGTAGCGGCAGAAACCCTCATACAATTTAAAAATACTTGCATGAGCATTTAAAATTGCAGTAACCTTCAGAGCGGACATCGAGCTGGAAAGTGGGATTGAGGCTGGGAAGTTCTTGGTCGGCCGGCATCTACACGATGAGCTGAAATTTCCTCCTTCCATGCAGTCAACTTTTGCAATTCCTACATTAGAACAGTGACCACAATTTAGAAGTACTTAATTTGCTGCGAACTGCTATGGGAAGTCCTGAGGTGATAGTCGCCATAGAAATGATAGTTTTTTTCTTTCACAGCGTCTGAAAAAAGTGCATCGCAATAAGGCCGGTTAGCTCTGTTGTTTAGTGCCTGATGCGAATAACGCCAAAGTAGCGGGTTTTATTCACGTATTGGCTATTTATTTTATTCTTGGTGGTAGGGTGAATGTATTTTAGAGCAGCTTAAACATTTAGGAACTCACAATGGACGTGCAATGCTTTTAAGCAATGCTGCAAAATATTAGTTCTTCAGCATTTAATGAACATTTGCATATCCTCCGCGCATTTGCTACGTCTCGTATTTCAATCACAGAATGGCTCACTGCCGCAGATTGGTCTGCAGTGGAAAATATCAAACAGAATTAAATACAATTCCGGTGTGCAAGCCTTGATTTCACCATCACGCTGCTCTGGACTGCAGCGGGCGCTTGGCCATTTGGCTAAGGCGTCTCACTTTGGTGCAAAACCTAATGTTATCAGAAAATTGCAAATTCGAGGCTTGCGTTGGTGCTTATGTCAAATCTTGTTGCACTTTTAAAGTCAAACCACGTTCACATTCATTTGCTGAAAGTGATGTCCTTCCAAACTTTGCAGGGCTCATTATTAAAAGGCATTTTTTCATTCTGTTTCCTGTGTATATTTCTCACTGATCTTTGCAAATCGTTTCCAACAAACCAACCATCATTAATTAATGTCTCTAAATTAATCGTGTTTACAATTCCAACATCAGATTCACATCAATCAGTGCAATAAAGGGCATTGGAGAGAAATGTGATGAGATTCCAGCGCTGTCCACACGGATACAATTAAAGAAATAAACACTTACGGTAGAATCGCTGCAAACATGGTTCGAACTTGCGTGGGAAAGCTCTATTGGATTCCAAATCCAATGCCTTAATCACTCGGCCTTTGCAGCTTCATTAGCAATATATTTAACAGTCCAATGATCAGTTGAACATATCAGACAAATAGACTTTTAGTTAATGTAATATAAGGTATTCAAAAATTGTGGGTTTGAATCCCACCAGAGACGGATTTTAGGTCAGGATTTTATGTTTCCTGGTACGCACAATCAATTTTGTAGCAAATCAAAATTTCAGAGATGTGAAACTGCAGCCCATATCTTGCTGTTACACAAAGGCCACAATAATTCTTTGAAATCTCTGGGCGCCCTGAGTCACTTGCGCAGCAACAGGAGCAAGTTATCGAGCCTGTGACAGGTGGAGTCCATTAACTCCTCAAATCAGTTGCAAGGGACATGAGAAAGGACAGTAGAACTCTATTCTGTTGCGCGACCCTGCAGCACAGATGACGAGAAGGCAATGGCAAACCCACGAACATGTTTCACATAAATAGGATGAGGCCATTCAACACCTCGAGCCTATTACATAGGACCAGAGGGTTGCAATTACAACACTCAACATGATGAACAGGGTAATAAATTAATGTTTAGGTTAACTGACACCAGAGTGCGCCACTGTCGGATGTCATTTAGGCAATACAGGAAGTCGGATCTTGTTCTTAACCGATGTGGGAATCAAATAAATCGGGTGCACACCCGAGGCAGTTTAAAATAAAGGACTCTTCTGTTATTACACACAGGGACAGGGGGAGTAATTCGGACACTCGAGGACATTAAACAGGCGGAGACCAATAATAGTGACATAATAATTCTCTCACCGTCCAGGGGGTGGCCATTGCTTACCTCCAACTGTTGCCCAGAAACCGGAGGAGTAATCCAACCCCTCGTGCACATTACACTGGCGGCCAATCATAGTAGCATGGCTGTTATTTCACTGGACTACTAATCCAGACGCAGAAAATTACAGCCCACCACGAGAGTACGGTAATTTAAATTTAATGAAATAAACCTGGAATTTAAAAGTACCAGTAATGGTGACCATTATCGTAACAAAACAATCTGATTGACGAGTATCCTTTAGGGAAGGATATCTGCCGACGTTAGCAGTCTGGACCTATATGTGACACTAGACCGCTGCCCGCTGAAATGGACTGGCGAGACATTCAGTTGCATCTGGTTGCTCACAAACACCTTAACAAGGGCAATTAGAGATGCGCAACAAATGCTGCCCTTGCTAGCGAAGTCTACATGCTTGCTTAATCAAATAAAACACTGGGACCTCTAGATTCTTGCACAGGAACAAGAAGACCCTCAAGCGCAGGTTAGAGAATGCTGAATCAGGAGACAACTGGAAGAATGGATAGCTCGCTGGTTTCAAGACGTAAAGCAGAGAGTAGTGTTAAAATGGAGCTTTTCATATTGGCAGAAGGTGGGTAGTGGTGTTCCACAAGGACCTGTGTTGGGACCATTCTTGTTCAAAAGTTATATTGAAAATGTGACCGAGGAAGCAAAAATATAATTTTTAAATTTGCAAGTGATATCTAATTAGGGGGGGGGGGTCAAAAGTGAGGAGGACTGCAACAAATTACAGGAGGTCATGAAACATTTGCATTTGAATTTCAAACCATATAAATGTGAGGTGTTATATTTTTTTCTGAAAATAGGCTGGTTATATTTTACTTGAGGATGCCAATCTGGGTGGCCTAGAGGAAAGCGATCACGGAAGAAAAATGCACAAAACACAAAAAGTTAAGACACAGTTTATCAAGGCTGTAAAAAGGCAAAGAAAACGAGATTATTTTTTTCTACACGTACTGCTTACAGTTCCATTCGCCATATTATAAAAAGCATATAGAGGCATTGACAGGATGCAGAGAAGATTTACCAGGATGATACATGAACAGCCAGTGTACACATATCAGGAAATGTTGAACATGCTGGGTCTACTTTCACTTGGAAAAAGAGGATGAGGCGCTACCCAGGCTTTTGTACACTGTTTTCAAGGTCACGCTAGAGTGAGGTATATGTTTGGACATGAGGTTACAGATTATGTGGAATAATATTCTGCTGCTGGTAATGTCCTACAGCACCTCAAGGATGCCAAGCTTTGAGCTGCTAGAACTCTTCAGAATCTATAACATTTAGCACGGTGGTAGTGCCAGACAACACGATGCAGAGTGTCCTTCGTGTGAAGACACGACTTGGTATCAACAAGGTTTGTCCAGTGTTGACTACTACCAATATTGCCATGGACAGTTGCATCTGCGACAGACAGATTGCTGAGGAGGAGGTCAAGTAGTTTTTTTAAAATGTCGGAGCGACAGTAGTGATGCAGGACTGCACTTTCGGAGTTGCTGACTTTCGGTTGAGATCTTAAACCGAGACCCTCTCTGCCCTCCGAGCTGGAATTAAAAGAGCCCACGTGCACTATTCGGAAGGAGAGCAGAAGAGTTCACTCCGGTGTCATGGATCCAATGTACGTCCTTCAACCCACATCTGTTCACTATAACATCGTGGGTTTTGCTGTTGCAAATCTTCTATTGCATTTCCTACCTTACAAAAGTGACCACACTGTAAAACTACTTAACTGGCTGTGAATCGCTTTGGGAAGTACTGAGGTGAACGACGCTGCAGAAATGCTCGTTTTATTCTTTTAGATCATCCGCTAAAAGTACACGATAGTAGGGCCGGTTAATTCAGATGGTTCATGCATGGTGCTGTTAACGTGAAGGCCGCGGGTTCCATCACCATACGGGACATTTTTTTTTTGCGTGGGGGAGGGCGGTGTTGCGAGTACTTTAGCTTTGTTATTCTAGAGAAGCTTTAACATTTAGGAACGAAACTCACAAGGGCCCTGCAAAACATTGAATCAATGATGCAAAATCTTAGTTCTGATAAGATCTCGTGGAACGACGGATTGTTTCCAGCATTTAATGAAAAATTCGCTTATCTCCGAGAATTTGGGACTTATCGTACTTCAATCAGTTAATGGCCCACTGCCGCTGATTGGTTTGGGTACTCAGTATGCAACTGAAATAAATACAATTCCCGTGAATCATCGCTCATTCTCAATTTTAGTCTGCTGTGTACTGCAGGATCAGCGTGGTTTAATGGAGAAAGAGTCTGACTTCGATGCAAACACTAATGTTTTCTGAAGATTGTAGATTTGAGTACTGCCTCAACGTGTTCAGCTCATCAGCTGAATGTGGTTTCCTGCAGGGCTCTTTAAAAAATGCACTTTTTAATGCTGTTTTCTGTGTATATTTCTCACTGCTCTTTGCAAAAGTATCGAACATACAAACAATCACTTTTTGATTCTAGTAAATTATTAGTGTTTCCAATTCGAATAATAAGTTTGCATCAATCATTTTAACAAAAGGCAGTTGAGGGAATTCGGTTCGGTCATCTCATCAGGGAATCTCTGCAAGCATGATTCGAACCACCGCGGGAAACCTAGTGGATGTCAAGTCCAATGCTTTAACCACTCGGCTCTCACATCGACTTTTTTCAATTATTTTAATAATCTAATGGTCGTTTGAAAAATTAAGACAATTGGTCGGCATGCTTGCCCTCTTGTATCTCCCAGTCGATGTGAAAACTAAATCGTAGAATCATTGAATCTCACAGCACAACAGGCAGCAATTCGGACAGAACTGGAAGAATTTACTTATCGTGAAAAACTGAACAGACTGGGGAGGTTTTCTCTGCAAAAGTCAAGGTATATATTTTCTTTAATATTATGAAGTGATATGATAGCGTCGACGTGGTGAAAATATATGCTATTGTGCAGGAGTTCAGAATTCCATGTCATCAATGTAAGACAGACACCGATGAATTCAGTAGGCAATTCAAGAGTAATTTCTTCACCAAAGATTGATCAGAATGTGGAAGGTGCTAACACGAGCACGAGTTGAGGCGAATAACACAGCTGCATTAAAGAGGGAGCAACCTAAGCACACGAGTGTGAAAGTAATAGAAGGTTATGCGAATAGGATGAGTTGAAGTAGGATCGAAATGATCCGGGCCTGGAGACTTATCTACTTTCAAACCAGCTAAAAAACCTGAATGCTTCCTCTCTCTCTATGTTTATTTCATCCAGAATATCACACACCTCCTCGATGGCATTATCTGCATTGCCCCTTTCTTTTGTGAAAACAGATGCAAAGTATTCATTAAGAACCTCAGCAAAATCTTGCGCCTCCACACAACGATTACTCCCATGGTCTCGAAGAGGTCCTGTCCATTCTTTAGTTACCATCTTACTCTTAATATATTTGTAGAACATGTTTGGGTTTTCCTTAATTTTACGAGCAAAGAATTTTTCATGCTCTCTCTCAGAATTCTTAACATCATTTTTAATATAGTCTCTTAACTTTCTATATTCCTCCAAACATTCATCAGTATTTAGCCGTTGGTATCTGAAAAAGCGTCCTTTGTTTTCTTAATCCTCCCCTGTAAGTCCCGAGACATCCAGGCGCATCTCGACTTTTTTTTCCCAGCTTTATACTTTCAGCGCACATGCTTGGCCTTAACCTTCCTGATCTCCTCCTTGAAGGCCTCCCACTGTTCCGAAAATGATTTACCTACAAGTAGCTGTTTCCTGTCCACTGTGGCCAAAACACTCCTCAACTTGGCAGAATTAGCTTTTTCCCAATTTGGGACTTTTATTCCAGCCCATCATTTTCCTTATCTGCAGCAACCTTGAATCTGACTGAATTACGGTCACTTGCACCTAATTTATCTCCCACTGATAACCCTTCAACCTGCCCAGTTTAATTTCCCAAAACAAAATCCAAAACCGCCACATCTCCTCTTGGACTTGTTACATACTGAGTGAAATAAATTATCTTGAATACATTTTAAGAATTCTACACTCTTTCCCCGTTACACTATATGTTTCCCAATATTTGGATAGTTAAAATCCCCGACGATTACTATCCTATGGTTTATGCCCCACAGCAATTTGCCTACATATTTTATCTGTCATCTCCCTCCCACAGTTTTGTGGTCTATAATGCACACGCAGCAGTGTGATCGCCCATTTTTTATTTATCAATTTGGCCCATATGACACACATGATTATCTCTCTAACATATCATCCCTCTTTATTCTATGCCTCGACAAATTAAGGAAAGCATTCCGTCTGCCTTCTGCACGATATGTTGTGCCTGTCCTGCAACATTCACGGATTTGTGGTCATGCATTCAAAGTTCCCTTTGTTCCACTACACTTCTCAGTGTCCTGCCATCTAACGTGCGTCCCTTTGGCTGGTTCGCCGTCCTCAAATGTATTACGTCACGTTTCTACATATTCGTTTCCATAAGCCACGATTCTGCCCACCTGACCATTTAATTGATATCTTCCTGCATTCAACAACGTTATTTTTCATTATCTACCACTCAGCCAATTTTTGATTCATCTGCAAACGTTTTAATCATATGCCCTTCATTCAAATCTAAATCATTGATACACACCACAAAGAAAAAGGATCCTCCTACGGAGTCCGGCGGATCCTCCCTCGAACAGCTTTTCAGTTCCAAAAACACGTTTTGGTCTTTGCTTCCTGCCTCCGAGACAATTTTGGATTCAACTTTGCCACTTTGCCTTGGATCCCATGGGCTTTTACTTTCGTGAGCAGTCTGTCATATGGGAACTTGTCATAAGCCTTGCGAAAATCCACCTGCACTACAAAAAATGCACTTGTCACCCCATCAGAAAATGAAATCTATTTACTCAGACACGATCTTCCCTTAACATATCCATGCTGATTGTCCTTGATTAATCTGTATCTTTCCAAATGAATATTTATCCTGTTCCTCAGAATCTTTACAAATAATGTTCCCACAACCGAGGTAAGGCTGACTGGTCTTTAATTGTTCTTCGATCCATTTTTAAACAAATCTACGACATTAGCAGTCCTCCAGTCCTTTGGCACGACACCTGTAGTCAGAGAGTATTATCATGATCAGACCTTGTACTATTTCCTCTTTTCCTTCTCTCGGCCCTGTGGAGTTTTCCACCTTCAAAGCTATTAAATCCCTCAATACTACCTTTCTCACTATGATTATTTCAGTTAATATTTCACACTTCTCACCGATTGCAACGTCTGCATTGACCCTCACTTTTGAGAACACAGTTGCAAAGTATTCATTAAAAGCATACACACATATTCTGCCTCCACACACAGATTACCTTTATCGTCTCTAATGATCTCTACACTTTCTTTTGATATCCTTTCCTCTGAATGCATTTGTCAATCTTTGCATTTTCCTTGATTTACTTGGCAATATATTTTCATTATCTCTCTTTGCTTTCCCAATTTCGTTTTAAATTTGAACTTTGCACTTACTTTACTCCTCCAGAATTTCTGAACTATTGAGCCCAATCTTTGGCTTATGTACCCCTATTTTCTTTATTCTACGCTGCAAGCACCTTGACATCAAGTGGCTTTAGAGTTGTTAGTCTCACCCTTTCCCTTTAAGGAGCATATTTGTCCTGGACCCTGAGGATCTGCTCATTGAATGCCTCCCAATGCTCTAACACAGCTTTTGCCTTCAAGTAGATATTCCCAGTCCACTGTGGCGAAAACCGATCTCTGTTTGCCAAAATTGACTTTTTCCAACTTGAGATTTTATATTCCTGATGTAACTTTGTCAATTTCATAACTACACTAAATCTAACTGAGTTATGATTACAGGCACCAAAATGCTCCCGATTGATGCACCTTCGACCTGCTCAGAATCATTCGCTCAATCTAAGCCCAGAACCGCCCCCTATGATGTTGGACTTGCTACATATTGGCTAAAAATGATCTCCTGAATAACGTTCAGGAATTCTGCACCTGCTATACTTTTCACACCAATTCTTTCGTAGTTAATATTAGCGTAGTTGAAATCGCCTTCTATTATTGCCCTCAAATTGTTGCACTTCTCAGCATTTGCCTATATATTTGCTCGTCGATCTCCCTCTTGGCACCTCTCCGACACTCCCAGCCCCTTTTATATTCTTCAATTTATCTCGTATAGCCTGAATTGAAGACCCTTCTAACACATTATCTCACCTCACAGCTGCAATTGTTTACTTAATCAATACTGCGACCTCCCCACTCCCCTCGGTTTTATCCTCCCTCTCACCTGCCTGACAAACAAGTAACCAGGAATGTTGACCTATCGTACCTGCCCTTCTTTCAGTCATGTTACAGTAAATGCTCTAATATAATTCTCCTCGCTGGCACGTGGCACCGGGCATAAGCCGAATTTACTAACGTTGTGGTGCTGTTTTTTATCATCAACTTAGACGATCTTTCGAACAAGGATGACTTGTTTCAGCATGAGTTTACAGTTGTTTCAATGAAGGACCCGATAATTCAGTCCGGAACACAAATTGAAGGGTGGAAGATGCCAGCGAGTGGATGTTTTTAACGTGTGGTGACCTTTGCACATAAGCCACAATCGGGACTTGACAGAGCTAGGAGTTTATCTCGTGGCATGGGTTAAGCTGGATCACTGGAGAACTGCTCTGTTGCATGGACCGAGTGCACACACATTTCGCAGTGTGGGCTAGCCCGTGCTGCCCCTGGGCCGTCGCCTATTCTGTGCCCCGTACCTTCATTTGTCGCACCTCTGCCACGAACTCTCACCACTCCTCCGCCACAATCATTCGCTCCATTTCCACCGCGATCTCTGACCTTTTCTCTACCACGATCTCTTGCTGTTCCTGTGCAACAAAAGCATTCGCTGCACATCCACCACGATGTGTCAGTGCTC
This sequence comes from Pristiophorus japonicus, assembly GCF_044704955.1. NCBI lineage: Eukaryota > Metazoa > Chordata > Chondrichthyes > Pristiophoridae > Pristiophorus > Pristiophorus japonicus. Next base: position 345,450 of record NW_027254417.1, on the reverse strand, counting down.
CTCCGCCAAAATATCTGGCCGCTTCTCCGACACAAACATTCGCAGCACCTTCGCCATGATCTCTCGCTTCTCCTCCACCACAAAAAAAATGCTGCACCTCATGCTTTTTAATCCCTCTCCTAGCTCCCCCAAATCAACATGCAGTGCCTCATCCCACTTGCGACCTGTGACATTGGTATCATAATGTATCAAGTCCTCTGGCTGTTCACCCTATCCGCCCAGCATCCCCTGCAACCGCTCAGTTATATCCGTGATCCTGGCACCATAGAGGCAACATATCATTCTGGAGTGATGTCTGCGGGGTGTCTGCACGGCTAACTATTGAATCTTTTACCAATATTGCTCCCACTCGTCTTCCTACCTCCTGGGCAGCTGAGCCTGCAGTGGTGCTGTGGACCTGGCTCTGGCTGCATTCCCCGAAGAACGATCCACCCACCCACCCCCACACCAGTACTCAGAACAGGAAGCTGGGTGGAGAGTGAGAAGAACTCAGTTGAATCCTGAACTACCTGGCTGTTCCTCCTCTTCAGTCTGGCGGCTGCACATTCATTCTCATCCTGCACACGTTTAAGGTGCGAGGTGACCACATCAAGAATCGTGCTATCCACGAAGTTCTCAGCTTCGCGGGTGCACTGCAGTGACTGCCCCACTGATATGATTTCCATCTGCCCAGCTTAATTACGTAAAACTAAGTACAAAAACGCAACATCCCTTTTTTGGCTTGCTATTATTTGGCTAACAAAAAGTTATCCTGAATGCAATTGAGCTATTCTGTGCCGTCAATACATTTTCACGACTTATATCACAGTTAATATTAAAGTAATTGATATCGCCCACTATTGCTACCTAATATGTGTGCATTTTTCAGATATTCGCCAACAGATTGCTTCTTCTAACTCCCTAGGATTGTTTGTGGGCCTGTCGTTCAATCCCTGTAATGCGTTTGCCACTTTTTGTACTTATGTTGAACCCATTTAGCTTCTATTGAAAATCCTTCTAACGTATGAACCCTTCTCACAGCTGTAATTGTTTATTTAACAAAAATTGTCACCCCTTCATTTTTATGCCCATCCTTATCTTGTTTGAAAACCTTGTAACCAGGAATCTAGAGATGCCTACCCTGCCCCTCTTTATGCCATGTTTCTATAATCGTTAATGTATCATCATATTTCAAGGTGTCTATCTGTGCTTTCAGCTCCTCCACCTTATTCACCCATTCCTTATATTTGGAATATGCCAACATGCACAGGCGTGGTTGGAATTGTGTTTCCAGTGAGGTTCCCCAGGGCTCAGTTCTTGGCCTCTAGCTTTTTGCGGTACATAGCAATGATTAGACTTGAATGCAGGATGTATGATTAAGAATATTTAAGATTATACTAAATCCTGCCCTGTATTTGATAATGAGGAGGAAAGCAGTAGACAGCAGGAATATATAAATGCACTGAACAGATGGGCTGAACAGTGGAAAATGTAATTCAATCTGGAGAAGTATGAGGTAATATATTTGGGCAGGGCAAAAAGGCAAGGGAATAAACAATCAGTGGTAGGGCACTGCGACACATAGAGGAAAATAGGGTCCTTGGAAAGCATGTACTCAGATCCATGAAGGTAGAAGGACACATGGCTAAGAAGGCATACGGGATACGTACGTTTAACAGGAGAGGCATGGAATACAAGAACAGGGCGGTTATTCTTGAAATGCTACAAAAATCCCGAGTTGGAACACAGATAAAGTCTGCATGCAGTTCTGGTCAACACATTACAGGAAAGATGTTCTTGTCCGAGAGAACGGACTGCGCAGATTTAAGAGTCGGCGAGCATTCTACCACTGAAGCACCAATCCTCGGATTATACTTATTTTCAATTTCCAAACTCCAACTTATTTTGGAACAATTTCTTTCATAATACAAACTGGGACACGGCTCCAAAATAAAATGCATAGTGGAGTAGATGCTGCATATGGAATTGTTCAATAAATGCTCGAAAAAACTCGGCAGGTCAACTAATAGCTGTGGCCAGAAAAACACAGTGCTAAGTTGTCAGGTTTATGAACTCTCGGCAGAAGTAACAATTTGCAGCATTATTTCGAAGTATTTATATGACTTCCGTGAGTTTCCTTCCAAAGATTTAAAACTGATGAAAAACAACAAAAAGAAAATATAAAACGCCCCACAAAGAAATGTCAATGGGCCGCAAGAGGTTCAAACCGACGACTGTGGCATTAGTAACACCACTTTCTAATCAATTGAACTAACCAGCCTTTTTGTGAATCGCTACATTCAACATACTTTGATGTTAAAAGCTGATATTATCCAGGCGTCTTTAAATCCTGCACTATCCATCAATTACATCATAAGAACATAAGAAATGGGAGCACGAGTAGGTCTTTTGGCCCCTCCAGCCTGCTCCACCTTTCAATAAGATCATGGCTGATCTGATCTTGGCCTCAACTCCACAGCTCTTCGCGCACCCGATAACCCTTTACTTGTTTATCTCTCAAAAAACTGTCCATCTCGACTTTAAATCTGTTCAATGACCCAGCCTCTTCTGCTCCCTGGGGCAGAGAATTGCATAAATTTACTACGCTCTGAGAGAAAAAAAATTCTCCTCATCTCAGTTTAAAATGTGCGACCCCTTATTCTAAGACGATTCCTCTAGCTTTAGTTTCACCAATGAGTGGACATATCTTTTCTGCATTCCCCTTTTTCGAGCCCGCTTATTGTCATACGTTTCAATAAGATAACCTCTCATTCTTCTGAACTCCAGTGTGTATAGGGTCAACCTACCCAATCTTTGTTCAACGGTCAACCCCCTCAACAGCGGTATCAACCAAGTAAACCTTCTGTGGGCAGTTTCCACTGCAAGTAAATCCTTCTTTAAATATGGAGACCAAAACTGCAAACAATACTCCGGGTGTGGTCTCACCGATACCCTGTACAGTTGCAGCTCCAGTTCTCTGCTTTTATACTCTATCCACCTTTTAAAAATGGCCAGCATTAAAATAGCCTTCCTTATTACTTGCTGTCAATGCATACTAACCTTTTGTATTTCATGCACAAGCACCCCTAGGTCTCATTGTACTGCAGCACTTTGCAATGTTTCTCCATTTAAAATAAAAAATGATTTTCTATTATTTCTACCAAAGTGGATAACCTCACATTTTAACACGTTATAATCCATCTGCCAATTTTTTTTCCCCATGCAATTAACCTATCTATATCCCGTTGCAGATGTTTGCATCCTTATCACAATTTGCTTTCCCACCAATCTTTGTATCATCAGCAAACTTGGCTACTTTACACCCTTCATCCAAGACATTAATCTCGACTGTAAATACTTGACCCCTGCCGCAACCCACTAGTCACTGTTAACCGGAAAATGATCCATTTATCCAGACTCTCGGTTTTCTGACAGTTAGCCGATATTTTAAATCCAACCCCGTGAGATTGTACTTTGTGCAGTAATAACCTACGTGTCACTTAACGAAAGCCATCCAGAGGTCGAAATACATCACATCTGCTTCTTCACTCTAATCCACCTGCTCGTTACATCCTCAAAGTACTCCAGCAAATTTGGCAATCATCAATTCATTTTAATGAAACCATGCTGATTCTGCTTGATTGAATCATGTTTTTCGAAATGTCCCGCTACTTCTTACTTAATAATGGACTCCAGCATTTTCGCAACGAATGGTTTTAGGTTAACTGGTCGATAGTTTCCTGCTTTTTACCTGCCTCATTTTTATAAATAGTGGTATTACATTTGCTGTTTTCCAAGCCGCTGGGAGCGCTCGAGAATCCCGGTCATTTTCGTAAATAACAACCAATGCATTCAATATCAATAAAGCAACTTCTCTTAAGACCCAAGGATGTGAGCAGTCAGGTCCAGTGAACTGGACCGTCTTTAGTCCCATAATGCATTACGATCCTCTATCATTATCACCCCTTGTTTTTCCACTATTAGGATGTTTTTACAGCCTTCTACCTTCGAACTTCGTCCTTTGACCGATACAAAATATGTGTTCAACGACTTTGCCATTTCCCGGTTCTACATTATTAATGCCTCAGTCTCATCCTCCAGGGGACAAACATTTAGTTCGCAACACTTTTTCATTCAACGTACCGGTAGAAACTCTTACTATCAGTTTTTACAATTGTTACGTGTCGTGGTAATTTACTTTCATAATCTATCTTCCCTCTCTTTAACATTCTCCGCTGGCTGTTAAAATTTATCTTCACGAATCTCGATACATACAGAATGCATTTGTCAATCATTCACTATCCTATCAGCAACTACTCTGCATATGTTATTGTATGCAACAAATATCCACATCCAGCAGATTATTAAACTCGGCATCACATAAGTGCCAGGCAGTGACTATCTCCGGCAAGCGATAGTCAAAGCAGCACCACTTGACATTCAACGTCTGACCACCACATAATCCCCCAGCTACAACATCCTGCTGGCCAACATTCATCACGAACTTATCTGGACCAGGCAAGTCAAATATAACTACTCACATTGGCAGAAGGTAAATGGTGGTGTTCCACGTGAATCAGTGCTGGGACTACTGTAGTTCATAATTTACATTAATGATTTAGGTCCATAGAAACATAGAAACATAGCAAATAGGTGCAGGATTTGTGCATTCGACCCTTCGAGCCTGCACCGCCATTCAATAAGTTCATTGCGGATCATTCCTTCAGTAACCTTTTCCTGCTTTCTCTCCATGCCCTTTGACCCCTTTAACCGTAAGGGCCATATCTAACTCCCTCTTGAATATATGCAGTGAACTGGCATCAACAACTCTCTGCAGCAGGGCATTCCACAGATTAACAACTCGCTGATTGAAGACGTTTCTCCTCATCTCAGTCCTAAAAGGCCAACTCCTTATCCTAAAACTATGTCCCCTGGTTCTGGACTTCTCCAACATCGGGAACATTCTTCCTGCATTTATCCTGTCCAGTCCCGTCAGAATCATGTTAGTTTCGATGAGATCCCCTCTCATCCTTCTAAACTCTAGTGAATAAAGTTTCTGTTGATCCAGTTTCTCCTCATATGAAAGCCCAGGAAGCTCTGGAATAAGTCTGGACAACCTTCGCTCCACTCCCTCAAGAGCAAAACGTCCTTCCTCAGCCTAGAAGAACAAAACTGAACACAATATTCCAGGTGAGGCTTCACGAAGGCTCTGTACAGCTGCATTCAGACCTCCCTGCTTCGATATTCAAATCCCCTAGCTATGAAGGCCAACATACCACTTGCCTTCTTTATCGCCTACTGTACCTGTGTGCCCACTTTCAGTGACTGATGAACCATGACACCCAGGTCTCGTTGCACCTCCCCTACTCCTAATTTGCCGCCATTCAGATAATATTCTGCCTTCGTGTTATCGCCCCCAAAATGGATAACCTCACATCTATACACATTATACTGCATCTGCCATGTATTTGCCCACTCACCGAACCTGTCCAAGTCACCCTGCAGCCTGTTAGCGTCATCCTCACAGCTCACACTGCCACCCAGTTTAGGGTCATCAGTAAAATTGAGATATTACACTCTATTCCTTCATCTAAATCGTAAATGTACATTGTAAAGAGCTTGGCTTCCGGCACTGAGCCCTGTGGCACTCTACTAGTCACTGCCTGCCATTCTGAAAAGGACCCGTTTATCACGACGCTCTGCCTCCTGTCTGCCAACCAGTTCCCTATCCACGTCAGTATCTTACCCCCAATACCATGTGCTTTGATGTTGCACACCAATGTCTTGTGCGGTACCTTGTCAAAAGCCTTTTTAAATTCCAAATGCACCACATCTACTGTTTCTCCCTTGTCCACTCTGCTTACTACATCCTCAAAAAATTCAGGAAGATTCGTCAAGAACGATTTCTTTTTAATAAATCCATACTGACTTGGTCCGATCCTGTCACTGCTTTCCTAATGCGCTGCTATTTCATCCTTAATGATTGATTCCAACATTTTGCCTACTACTGATCAGGCTAACCGGGATATCATTAGCCGTTTTCTCGCTCCCTGCTTTTTAAAAATGTGGTGCTACATTTTCGACCCTCCAGTCCACAGGACCTGATCCAGAGTCGATCGACTGTTGGAAAATGATCACCAATGCATCCACTATTTCTAGGGAAACTTCCTTGTGCACTCTGGGATGCAGATTATCAGGCCTCGGAGAATTATCAGACTTCAATCCCATCAATTTCCCAACACAATTTCCCGCTTAATAAGGATATCCTTCAGTTCCTCCTTCTCACTATACCCACTGTCCCCTAGTACTTTCGTAATGTTATTCGTATCTTCCTTCGTGAAGACAGAACCAAAGAATTGGTTCAATTGGTCTGCCATTTCTTTCATTCCCCATTATAAACTCACCTGAATTTACAATTTCTATCTTTGTGCATAGCTAAACTTTGTGTGGCGGTGGCGGTGGTGGGGTTAGTGAATACAGAGGACGAATGCAAGAAATTGCAGGAGGACATTACTAAACTTACAGAATGGGGATACAATTGGAAAACGAAGTTCAACGCAGATTAATGTGAGGTGTTATATATTGTAGGAAGAAGAGGGAGATCTCTTATTATTTTGAGGATGCGACCCTGTGTGGGGTAGACAAACAAAGCGAACACGGAGTACAATTATTCAAATCAGTAAAAGTTGCCATACAGGTTAACAACGTCAAGAAAAGCAAACCATGTGTGTGGCTTTATTTCTGGAGGTACAGCTTTGAGAATCATGGAAGTTATCCAGGTTATCCTTTCCTTTGAAAAAATAAGGTTGAAGAGTGACCGAATTGAGGACCTTAAAATTATGAAAGGTTTCGATAGAACAGATACAGAGAGAATGTTCCCACTTGTGGGGAGCAGCATAAGTAGACGCGATGAATGTAAGACAGTCAACCAGAAATCCAACAAGGAATTCAAACGAAACTTTCTCACCAAAATATTGGTGGGGACGTGGAGCTCGCTACAACAGGGAGTGGTTGGAGCAAATAGCATAAATGCATTTAAGTGAAGGCTAGACACTCATATGCGGGAGAAGGCAATAGACAGTTATGCTGATAGATTTAGATGAGGAAAGATGAGAGGTGGCTGAATTGGATCCTGCATGACAGCATGGACTGCTGGGGCGGAAGGGCCGGTTTCATTGCCATTGATATTGAAGAAGAAAGATGCCGATAGCTGGAAGATATCAATGTACTGGTGTTGGGATAAAAATCTATTTCAAAGAACAAGACTCGAGTCACCCGTCTGCTTTATTTGGGAAAACACACAAGTTTAATATACGTATTTGTAGACGTGGTGACATCCGAGATCTTTGCTCAGGTACCGCAACCCATCACGCCAGAAACACCGTGACTGGCCCAGAGTGCCCCATTTTTAAGGTCGCAAACTAAAACTGCGTGTGTTATCAAGGTTGCAACGGAAGAATAGACACATTTCAAACAATGTATATGAGACCCTGAGGTCATTGTTTCAAAATTCAGTTGCTCATTATCCGCAGGAAAACAAGCAGATAACAGTAAGAACAAACGAGCAGCTGTGTGCCCTCTCCATCCGTCCCTTGTCTTGCTTCCCCTATCTTCATGACAGAGGATCAGCGGATATTGGAGTCCAAATTAGGTTCATAGCAGGAATTACCAAAAAAACTCCCCCTACAATATTCCTCCTTTTGATCCTTGGCCAGCCCAATTGATCACCTTTGTCACTCCGCTTCTCATTTTCCCCGCACCTGCTGTGGTGATCAGCCGCTAGGTTGGGGAGAACTGAGATCCAGACCTTTCTGAATTAGATTCCTGTAATCAATAATGTCTGACCTCTAATACAGTAGTCAGCGTTCACTTCTTTGTCCTGCGGAGTTTATAAGAAGTCCAACACAGAAACAAGTATCTCAATGACAAAACCAATTCTACAGCGACTAATATGTGTGAGATTATTCATATCCCATGGTGCATATTAATATTCAGTTCCCAGTTCCACGCCTTCTCATACAAAGGCGTATATTGAAGGCCTTTTGCAATACATTTTTTTCCAATATACGTAGTTCCTTTTCAATAATGTGGTATCGTTTTATGCTTGCCAGAGTGAGGTCTTTGATATACTTCAGGTCCGCAGGCAGGTGATGTATTGGGCAGGCAGCTTAATGTCGTATTGGTATAAAGCTTGCTTAATTTCATCAGTCAAGTTCAGCTTAATAGTTTCTCGAGCATGGATATATTTCATTCGCGCTCCTCCAATCGTTACTGCTGGACTCGCGGTGAAGCAGAAGCTGGTGTTCGGGATGTTTCAGTGATAAATGCCATAGTCATCAGTTAGTTGGTTGGTTACCACACAGTACTCACCTTTTCCACAGGAGGCTGAATGAGTTGGTTAATACTCTGATGGGCTTATTTCTAAGAAATATCCCTTCGTCCGATTAAATCCGCACTTGTCGTTACTCCCCCAGTCCACTGGATGTGCACATATCGTTAGGCTTCTTATCCTGCGGCAACCTGATAATGAGACCCCACTCGTGGTTCCGTTCCGTTTGATCACATATTCATCCATCAGTAATACCGCATCTAGTTCTCAACCCGGATTCGACCCAGTTTCTCCACCTCAAACTGGGGAAAATGTCCATACTCCGCCTTTTCCATTACTGGAAGCATGAGGACCATCGTCTCCAGGGTAGCATGGGAATCGTTGCATCTGCCTGTCGATGGAAATACTCTTGTCATTCCTATCATCGTCCATGCGTCCAGTTGCACCGGTTGCTCTGCTGGGCGGAACAGATGGTTGCTGTTAATCCACTCCGGGTCTTTGCCCCAGTGTGTTTGGTCCAGGTCTTTTCTGACCTGCCCGATCATCCATCCACCGTAAGTGTGGCAGATGTCTGGCTGAAACTCATCCTTTTCTTTATTAAATTCTAGGTTAATCCGGTGATTAATGGTGGCAGGGTGGTCCTCCAGCACAATAATCCCTTTAACTAAGCTCCCCTCTGTCCCATCTCTTTCGCTAGCAAGGTCCTCGCTGTTTCCTATCCCTTTCTATAGCAGAAACCTGACTGTGTCTTTGACCCGCTCTGTTTGTTCCTCTCGACATTGCATACCTTGGACGTTAACAAATTTTGTTCCCGTGTTTACTCCTGTCAGGATATCATTGACCAAATCCCGTTCATGCCTCCGTGTATGGCTTGTCTTGAAAGGATCGAGAAAGCTAGATGCCCCTGAGACATCCCGATAGTCTTCCAATATCTCCAGCAGCAAACGGGTTTATAGCGCCCTTACTTTCGGGTCACACTTTTCTGGCAGTCCTAAATTGGTTATATTTAATATTACAGATAGAATTTCAGGGTATACATTCTCATACAGCATTGTTCCCTCCGATCTCCATACCAGACTGTTTGCGGTCCCTTTCCTTTTGGTGGGGCAATAGTTCGGGAGTGGGTCGCACGGGACTATTCTCCAGGGCCCTCCCCCACTGCAGGTATGGATATTCTGGGGTAAATGCTTTCTATCGCTTGACTCTCTATGTTTTGTATCGACTGAACTTCCTACCTGGTCGGTACACAATATCTTTACTTCGTTCTCCGCATTTCCAGCATATAATTGTACTATTTACCAGTGCGAGCTCGAACATACTTTTAATTCTAGCTTATCATCAGTCCATTTTAACCGTTCTATTTCCCACTCACTGGACCATTTTCCATTAAAGCGCTCTGTTTACCATCTTATTTTAAAATTATTTACAGAGACTGTCTGTACTTCTGTCTCCACAGAAGTGACCTTTCGATTATTCCCATCACAACCATTCCTCCTTACAAACCCACCCCCCCACCCCCACCTCGTTATCATCAACCACTGTAGTCCCACAGAAGTTTCCTTGTTGGCTCAGCCCTTCGAGGAGGTTACAACAGTCAATAGTTGTCGTATTTTGCGAGTGGGATCCTTCTCGGGACCCCATCCATCCTTAAGCATCTTGTCGATTAAGGCCTTCCGGTCGCCTGCATAGAATTTAGTAACGGTGCCTTCCTCACCATAGTCTAATTCTTTCCCCAACGCCATTCTGTGAGCCGGTTATGGGCGGTCTCACCGCACTGCCCCCTTCGCGCGACTTTAATCCTACCCAAGATCTCCCAGTTCATCTAACTGCTTACTTACAATTACTAACCGGTCCTTTGGGGCAACAACATTGTCACTAACTTATAATTCCTACTTTAAAACGTATTTCTGTAAAGTACCGATTATTAAAATTGTGTCTTACCCACTCCGCAGACCTCACTTGATTCAGATCTGTGCCCGATCTGATCATCGACTTCCAGGTCACCGAATTTGTGAGTGGTATTTAAAAGTCACTCACTCTTGTTGTGACCCCTCCGCCAGGTCCTACTCGTGCCACGATGCTAAAAATGTTGGAGTACAAATCTATGTCAAAGAAGAAGACTCGAGACACCCGTCTGCTTTAAGTGGGAAAATACGTAAGTTTAATATATGTATTTGTAGACGTGACCACGTCTGAGATCTGTTCTCAGGTTCTGCAACCATAACACCAGAAACTCCCCAATTGGCAAAGAGTGCCCCGAATTTAAGATCGCATACTACAACTGCGTGTTTCATCAAGGGTACAACAGAAAAATAGACACATTCCGCAATAAGTTACGTGAGACCCTGAGATCGTTGTCTAAACATTCAGTTCCCCTTTATAAGCTGAAGAACAAGCAGATATCAGTAAGAACAAACGTGCAGCTGTGTGCCCCCTCCATCCGTCCATTGTCATGCTTCACCTATCTTCATGACTCTGGTTCAGCGGATGTTGGAGTCCAAATTAGGTTCATAGCAGGCATAGCCAAAAAATTCCACTACAACTGGCAAGGTGGGCAGAACAGTAGCAAATGGAATTCAATCCGGATAAGTGTGAGGTAATGCATTTGGGGAGGTCCAACAAGGCAAGGCAATAACCATTACATGTTACACCACTGAGATGTGTAGATGAACAGAGGGGCGTTGGAGTGCAGGACCATATATCCCTGAAGAGGCCTGGTACATAAGGTGGTTCGGAAGGCATGAGGAATACTACTCTTTATTAGTCGAGGCATGGGATACAAGAGCAAGGACATTATACTTGAATTATAAAACAACACAGTTTAGGCCGTAGTACTGATATCTGCTTGTAGTCCTGGTCAGCACGTTTCTGGAAAGATGTGCTTGCATTGGAAAGGGTGCTGTGGAGGTTTTCAAGAATGTTGCCTGGACTGCAGGCATTTGGCTAAGTAAAGTGTGCAGATGCTGCTTGTGCTTTCTTTGGAATAGAGCATGCTGAAGTGAGACCTTATTGAGCTGTAGAAAATGATGAGAAACCTGGATAGAGTAGATAGGAACACCTGTTTCCATGGCAGACAGGACACAAACTAGGAGCCATAGATTTAATGTTATTGGAGAGGATTCCACGAGTTATGAGGCGTAATTTATCCACCCGGAGTGTCGTGGGGGCCTGGAACCCACTGCTAGAGAGGGTGATGTGGGAAAAGTCCTCACCACATTTAAACAATAAATGGATGTGCAATTAATGTGCCGTAACCTAACGGACTACGTCCCAAGTGCTGTAAATTGCGATTAGGCTAGATAGCTCTTGGTTGGCAGTTGCATACACGATGGGCCGAAATGCTCTCCCTCTGTGCTGTCAATTTATAAGATTCTATGATACTGTATGCTATTTAATCCTATGTAACAACAAGTAATCCGATATAGGATCAGGTCAGAGGGTGGATATCCTGCTGATAGTTTCTCACCTCCTACTCCCGAATCACTTTCCAACATCTACAAGGCAAAAATCTGAAGTGTTTTGGAATACATTTACTTACCTGGATGTGTGTAGCTCCAACGACACTGAAGATGTTCGACAGCTTCCAAGACAAAGCAACCCGCTTGATTCGCATCCGATCGACCACCGAAAACATTCACTGCCTCCACCAGTGGCGCACAGTGACTGCAGTGTGTACCATCTAGAAGTTGCACCGCAGCGACTTGCCAAGGCTTCTTCAACAGCATCTCCCAATGCCGCAACCTCGTCCATCTTGAACGGCAAGGACAGCAGGAGTTCGGGAGCAGCATCGCCTCCAAGTTCCTCTCCTAGTTCCACACCATCCGGACTTGATAATATATCACTGTTGCTTCATCATCAGTGGGTCAAATCCTGCAAGTCCATCCTTCACAGAACCTTCAACACATGGACAGTAGTGGTTCAAGAAGGCGGATCACCACCACTTTCTCAAGAAAATTAGGGATGGGCAATCCATGCTGGCCTTGCCAGCGATACCAAAATCCCAGGAATTAATTAAATTAACTGAAAAAATGAATGACTATATTTAGCAAGATTGCAGAGCTTTGATCTGATCCGTCGGTTGTCGGTTCGCTTAGCAGTGTCTACAACATGCTGTTCCCGCTAATGTTTGTGAATGTCGTCCTGTGTTCGAATGTCAGGAGGTTTGCACCTCTCGTTTGCAGAAGAGAGTTCCACATTTCTACCATCATTTGTGAGTAGAAGTGTTATTTATTTTCACTTTTGGCTCTAATTCTTTGACTATACCACCTGTTCCGAGATTCCCCAGACAGCGGGAAACGTTTTTCTCTGCTTACACTGACATTTCCCGTTAATATCTTGACATTTCCGATCAAATCACACGTTATCATTCTAATTTCAATGGAATACAGCTCTAATTTTGTGTTATGTCCCTGGATTCCAGAAAGACTTGATCAACTGGGCTTGTATTCACTGGAGTTCAGAAGAATGAGAGGGGACCTCATAGAAACGTTTAAAATTCTATCGGGGTTAGACAGGTTAGATGCAGGAAGAATGTTCCCAATGTTGGGGAAGTCCAGAACCAGAGGTCACAGTCTAAGGATAAGGGGTAAGCCATTTAGGACCGAGATGCGGAGGAACTTCTTCACCCAGAGAGTGGTGAACCTGTGGAATTCTCTACCACAGAAAGTTGTTGAGGCCAATTCACTAAATATATTCAAAAAGGAGTTAGATGAGGTCCTTACTACTAGGGGGATCAAGGGGTATGGCGAGAAAGCAGGAATGGGGGACTGAAGTTGAATGTTCAGCCATGAACTCATTGAATGGCGGTGCAGGCTAGAAGGGCCGAATGGCCTGCTCCTGCACCTATTTTCTATGTTTCTATGTTTCTATGTCATTAGGAGAGCCATAGGTTGCACTCACTCCAAGGTGAATATACCCGTCTGGCGTTGTGACAAATATACATATACACAGAAATGTAAAGGAAGGCTATAGCTCAAAATTGGTGGCGTGGGAATAACTTGTCACATTTTTCAGTGAGCGGCACAGAGACGATGGGATTAATGGCCTATTTCTGAGCTGTCTGATTCTATGTCGTCTCATTTATAAGACCGGTGGAAATTCCAGCTGTATGATGGGAGTACTGATGCCTCAGCGTATCATGGTGTGGCTTTAGTGGCGCAATTCGTTATTGCGCATTACTGATATGATAGTTCAGGCGTGGGCAATCCGAGGTTGTGAGTTTGAGCCTCACCATGGGCAGGCAATGGTTTTGGTTGTGAGATTTCTAGCGACTTTCAAAGTACACTTGTTCTGTCCGCACTTATCAACTTATTAGCGGTTCCATGTGAGCATTTAGAATCCAATGTGCCACAATGTTTCAGGAGCAGTTGCGAGTTTCAAAGCAGAGCTTTAGTATTTCTTGTTTATAGGAAGGAGTGGGCCGTATTCATTCATAAACTAGTGTTAACTATGATGTTAAGAAAAATGTGCCAGAAACAGATTCGAATTGAACGCTTAGACAAGACATTCGGTACACATGGGACGTTGTTTAAACTGATGGATTAGCTATACATGTTTCCTGCATCATATGCAACACAAGCAAGGATTCTCCTGTACAGATTGCTGAGAATTTTGAAAAATAGGCCCTACATGTATTCCATATTTGCATGACATATTTTAGGGCGGAAAATCAAGCTGTTTGATGGGAGCTGGAAAACCGCCCCGCTCGCTGGCTACAAACATGTTCCTCACAGTCCCACCATATAATTGTCTGCACGATTGTGACTGGAAAACTTAGATTGAGTTTGGCAATGTTATGATGACGCCAAAAAACACGTTAAATGCACTGAAATGTTCTGGCTCGGGAGAGCCTATGTTGCACAATGGGTAGTGCAGTATACATCCATATCATTCTATTCTATAGAACCATTCCAGTGCTGCGGGATAGAATTTTAGGGAGGATTTGGTGTTGACGACACTGGAAGTGACCTTGTGCTGCATCACTGCACTAGTCTTATCTGCGGCTGCGCAGCGTGGACAATCGAACCAAAGACACTGACTTGTAGTTATGTTTAGAATATTTCCCTCTAAATTGTTTATATCTCCGTCTTTTCCCGGAGGTTGAACAAATGCATAAATGAAAGGATGGCACACATCGTTCCGAGAAACTCGACCGCTAAATATTGACAGGTGAATGTGGTTTTTCTGAGGGGTTACGATTTATTGAGACACTCATCTGGTATAAAAGCGTCCGAGACCCGGGCGTGAATCAAACATGCAGTCCACTTATCTAGAGTTCGACGTATTCCCGAAATCCTGTTGCATCATCAGTATCCCAAAAAATGACACCCTGCCTATATATGGACCCAGTATTATCTCAAGTACACTCATATAAAAGCTCTTCCTTATATGGGCGAACTTTGTCACTGCTCACTGATTCTACCTGTGGGACACATGAAGGAGTTCAAATCCCTGCAGCACCCGCGAGGTGTGAGGCAGCCATGATAAGCAGCAGTGCCTGTCATGGCCCATATCCCGAAGTTGTTGCCTCCCACTACCACTGATCTACAACGCATCCAATCACAGAGATAGGGTGCAAAGTATCATCATTGAAAGAGACACGTGCTCAATTTCTGAATCATAGTTGCAGTTAATGATCTGGGTGTGAACTTGGTTGAGAACTGCAAACAAATATGTGTAAGATAGATGCACGATTTCCTCAGGTGCGAGGGTCCCACAGAATGGGGTATGTTCACAACATGAGTGTTATTCCGTTCATGGATGATGTAAGAAATCAGTTTTTCACACAGAGCAAAATAGAACGTGCACCCTAAAAATCTGTTGTGATTGGGGGTCATTTGACAATTTCATAAATCAGGATGATGGAAATTATGTTCGGCACGGATATCAAGATTTATGAAATTATGGCGGGCAAATGGTACAGATCAGCCCTGAACTAATTAAATGGCTGAGCAGGCTGGCCTCCTATTGTAGCTATTTCCCTATGTTTGCAACAGGACAGAAAGATGAACAGTTGCAAGCTTAAATTGCCTTTCATTCATTTTAACAGCAAAATCATCCGTGTTGTGTGCAACGATGATGTAGTCAGGGAGGAATTCTCGAAGCTGCTGTGTGGCTTTCCCGTGGCTCTCTTGCCTCTCTCTGCCCTTCCACCCACACGCTGCCGGTTTCTAAACCATGTTTGACATTTGCTGCTGGGCCAGTGCATTCCACGGCCTTGTAGCTTGTCCTACAAATGCATTTTCATTGTTTGAGTTCGATCATTATTAGTTATGAATTTGCTTGAGGTGAAAAAGTAGCGCTTCAATCATCATATTAAAAGGCAGCTTATTGAATCATAGAAACATAGATATTTCCAGCACACATAATGGCCTTTTAGGGCCATCGTGTCCGAATAAAAGCTATCCAACCGAATTATTCTTTCAAACACTTTGTCCGTAGACCTTACGTTATGGCACTTCAATTGCACATCCACCTGAAAGTAAACGAGCAGATACTAAGTGTTTCTACAGGCACACAAAAAAGAAAAAAGCGTCAAAAGTAAATGTTGTTTCCCTAGAGGACGAGACTGTGTAATTAATAATGTAGAGCAGCGAAATAGCAGTGACGTTGAACAATTATTTATTAATGGTCTTCATGGTAGAAGACACAAAAACATCCCAATTGCGGATAATCAGCGCTATAGGAAGGGAAGGATCTCACTCCACGAAAGAAATAGTACTCAGTGAAGTAATGGGCATAAAGGTGGACAAGTCCCTGGACCTGCCGGCTTACATCCCAGGGTCTTAAAAGAAGTAACTGAAGAGGTCGTGCATGCATTGGTTGTAATCTCCCAAATTCTCCGGGAGTCTGGGAAGCTCCTAGCGTATTGGAAAGCCACAAATGCAACGCCCATAATGAAAAAAGGAGCCAGACAGTAAACAACAAATTGTAGATCAGTTATCCTAACATCCATTGGTGGGATAATGCTGGAATCCACTATTAATGAAGAAGTATGTCATTTGGAGCAATCATGGTTTTATGAAAGACAAACCATGTTTGACAAGTTACTGGAGTTCTTTGAGGATGTAGCGAGTAGAGTGGATAAGAGGTAACCAGTGGATGTGTTGTATTTCGATTCCCAGAAAGCATTCGATAAGGAGCCACGTAAAATGTGACTGCACAAGATGAATGTCCAAGAGGTTCGGGGAAATATATTAGCATTGGTAGAGGATTGGTTACCTAAAAGAAAATAGAGATTCGGGATAAATGGGTCATTTTCCAGTTGGCAAACAGTAAATAGTGGGGTGCCGCAGGGATAGGTGCGAGTGCCCAACAACGTGCAGTCTATATTAATTACTTCGATGAAGTGACCGAGTGTAATGTAGCCAAGTTAACTGATGATCAGAAGTTGGGTAGGAAAGCAAATTGTGAGATGGACACAAAAAATCAGCAAACGAATATAGACAGGCTAAAAGAGTGAACAAGCATTTGTCATTTGCAGTATAATGTGGGAAAACGTGAGATTATGCACTTTGGCAGAAAGTGTATAAATGCAAATTAGTTTTAAATGGAGGAAAATTGTAAAGTGCGAGAATACAGATGACCCTGGGTCTCCTCCTGCATGAAAGACAGAATTTTTATATACAGGTACAGCAGGTAATCAAGAAGGCAAGTTGAATGTTGGCCTTTATTCAAGGGAATGAAGTATAAAAGCTGATTGGTCCTGCTACAAGTATGTATGTTATTGGTGAGGCCAAACCTAGAGTACTGCATACATTTTGGGTCTCCGTATTTAAGGGAGGATATACTTGCATTTGAAGCTGTTCAGTGAAGGTTCACTAGGTTGATTCCGGAGATGAGGTGGTTGACTTCTGAAGAAAAGTCGAATATGGTGGGCTTATACTCATTGGAGTTCAGAAGAACGAAAAGTGATCTTATCAAAACATCGAAGTTAATGAGGGTGCTCGAAAAGGTGAATACAGAGAGCATATTTCCACTCTAGTGAAAGTAAAAATAGGGGACAGAGTCTCAGAACAAGGGGCACCCCATTTAAAATAGAGATGAGGAGGAATTTATTCTACACAACAACATAACAACAAAAGAAAATAAGAACATAAGAAATAGGTGCAGGAGTAGGCCATTAGGCCCATCGAGCCTGCTTCACCATTCAATAAGATCATGGCTGATCTGTTCATGGATTCAGCTGCACTTCCCTGCCCGATCACCATAAACCTTTTTTTCCATTATTGCTCCGCCTTAAATATATTCAATGACCCAGCCTGCACAGCTCTCTGGGGCAGAGAAATCCACAGATTTACAACCCTCTGAGAGAAGAAATTCCTCCTCATCTCAGTTTTAAATGGGCGGCCACTTGTTCTGAGACTATGTCCGTCAGTTTTATGTTCCCCTTTGAGTGGACATATCCTCTCTGCATCCACCTTGTGGAGCCCCTTCATTATATTATGTGTTGCAATAAGGTCACCTCTCATTCTTCTGAACTCCAATGTGTTTAGGCCATACCTACTGAACCTATCTTCATAAGTCAACCCCGTCTTCTGCAGAACTAACCTCGTGAAGCTTCTCTGAACAGCCTCCAATGCAAGTATATCCTTCCTTAAATATAGACACCAAAACTGTATGACGTACTCGAGGTGTAGCCTTACTAATATCCATGACAGTTGTTGCAGGACCTCTCTGCTTTTATATGTTATCCTCGTTGCAATAAATATCAAAATTCCATTTGCCATCCTGGTTACTTGCTGTACCTGCACACGAACTTTTTGTGTTTCATGCACAAGGACCCCCAGGACTATCTGTACTGCAGCATTGTGCAAGGTTTCTCCATTTAAATTATCATTTTTCTTCTATTGTTTGATAAGTTGATAAGCACACATTTCTCCATCTGCCAATAATTAGTGTCCTCCTCAAAACGTGCCTCCCTACTCATCTTTCTATCATCAGTAAACGTGCTTACATTACATCTTGTGCCTTCATCCATGTCATTAATATAGATTTTAAATAGTTGAGGACCAACACCGACCCTTACAGCACCCCACTTGTCACTGTTTATCAACAATGAACAATTTATCCCTACTCTCTGTTTTCTGTTAGTTTGCCAATCCTCTCTACATGCTAATATATTACACCCAACCCCGCGAAATTTTACCTTGTACAGTAACCTATTATGTGGCACCTTATCGAATGCCTTCTGGAAATCCAAAGAGAACACATCCACTGGTTCCGCTTATCCATCCAGCTCGTTACAACTTCAAAGAACTCCAGCAAATTTGTCAAACATGATTCCCCTTTCGTAAATCCATGCTGACTGTTCTGGATTGAATTATGCTTTTCCAAAAATCCGGCGCCTGCTTCCTTAAAAATGGACTCCAGCATTTTCCCAACGACAGATTTAAGCTAACTGGTCTACAGTTTCCTGCTCCTTGTCTGCATCCTTTTTTTAAATAGTGGCGTTAAGTTTGTGATTTTGCAATCCGCTGGGACAGACCCAGAATCCATGAAATTTCAGTAGATTACAACTAATGCATCCACTATCTCTGCAGCCTCTTCTTTTAAGACCTTAGGATGTAAGCAATCAAGTCCAGGGGTCTTGTCCACCTTTTCCCCCCATTGTTCTGCTCAGTTCTACGTCATTAGTGAGAGTGATTGTATTCATTAATTACCTCTCTATAGCCCCACGATTATCCACTATTAGGATTTCCTTCGTGTCTTCTACCGTGAAGACTGAAAAACAATATTTGTTCAACCTCTCTGCCATTACCCTGTTCTGCATTATTAATTCGCCAGTCCCATTCCCAAGGGGACCAACTTCTACTTGAGCCACTATTTTCCTTTTCATATAGCTGTAGAAAGTCTTATTATCTGGTTTTATATTTCGTGCTAATTTACAGAGAGCTGTAAATCTATGGAATTATATGCTCCCGAGGATGTTGGGTCCTTGAATATATTGAAGACGGTGGTAGACAGATTTTTGAGTGAAAAAGCAATCAAGCGACATGGGGAGCGGGCAGGGAAATGGAGCTGAATCGATAAGCCGATCAACCATGATCTAATTAAATGGCAGAACAGGCTCGAGGGGGCACCTGGCTTTCTCTTGCTCGCAGTTCTTATGTTGTAATGTTGTTATTGATATATTCCTGCAGTCTACAGTTTTCGGCTTCTGAAAGATCACACAGCCAAAATGTTGTCTTATTTGCGAATTTCTTAATCATACCCGGTACTTCCAAGTCGGAATCATTGATATCTGCCACAACAAGCAAGGGAGCAATATTGTGCCCTGTGGGATCCCACTCGGAACAACCTTCTATTCACAAAATTACGTTTCACACATTATCCCTTGCGTCCTGCGTTTGAGCCATTTTTGGATTCAACTTGCCATTTGCATTTGATCCCAAGGGCATTTAGTCTCAAAAGAACATGAGAAATAGGAGGAGGAATAGGCCATTCGGCCCCTCCGACATTCGATGTGGCCATGCCCGATCTTCTGCTTCAAATCTACTTTCCTGCGCAAATTCCATATTATTCTGGGAATCCTGGTTCAAGAACCCTCAGCCAGATAAACCATCCTCTCTGCATCTACTCTGCCATGCCCTGAAAGAGTGTTGTATGTTTCAATGTGATTACCTCTCATTCTTCTAAAATTTGGAGAATATAGTCCTAGTCTACTCAATCTCTCCACAAAAGGTAACACCATCATCACAGGAATCAGTCCGGTGAACCTTCGCTGCACCCTCTCAATGGCATATATATTCTTCCGTAGGTAAGAAAACCAAAAGAGTATGAAGTGCTGCAGCTACTGTGTCACAAGGGGTCAATATCATTGCAGTAAGATTTATTTACTCTTATAATCAAATCCTCTTGCAATTAAGGCCGACATACTGTTTGCTTTCTTAATTGCTTGCTGTACCTGCATGTCAACTTTCAATGATTCGTGTACAAGAATACCCAGGTCCTACTGAACACCAAAATGTGCAACTCTCTCACCATTTTAAATAAATCTGCTTTTCTATTTTTCCTACAAAAGTCGATAGATTCACCCTCTTCGTTACATCCTCAAAAATATCAATCAACTTAGTCAGACATGATCTTCCCTAAAGAATTCCATGCTGACTCGCCTTGATTAATCCGTGTCTTTCGCAATGAACATTCATCCTGCGCTCAAAATTTCCTCCAATAATTTCCCCACCACCAAGTTAAGGCTAACTGGCCTGCAATTAATCGATCTATTCCTATATCATTTTTCAAACAAAAGTACAATGTTAGGCGTCTCCCAGTCCTCAGGCAGCACACCTGTGGCCAGACAGGATTTTAAAATGATGGCCAGAACCTCTGGTATCTCCCCTTTTATTTCACTTAGCAATCTGGGAACATGTTAGCCGGGCTTGGTGAGTTATCCACATTCAATTCTGCTGCTTCCCAAATTACTTCCAATCTCACGACATTTATTTCATCAAATATTTTACACTCTTCCTCCCTCATTGCAATGTCTGCATCACCCCTCTCTTTTCTGAAAACAGAGGCAATGTATTCATGAAGAACGAAGCCCACGTCTTCGCCTCCACACACAAGTTACCTTTATTGTCTCTTATAGACCCTATTCTTCACTTAGTTTATATCTTGCTCTTAATGTACATATAAATCATGTTCTGGGTTTCATTGCATTTACTTACCAACATTTCTTCATGCTCTCTCTCTCTTTGCGTTCCTGATTTCCTTTTTTAATTTACCGCTGCACTTTCTATTCTCCTCTTGTGTTTCTGCAGAATTGAGCCGTCGCTGCTATCGTAAGCCTTCTTTTTTTCTTTATATTACCTTGCATGTCACTTTAAATCCACGGGCTCTAGATTTGTGACTCCCACTCTTTTGCTTTAAGGGAACACACTTGCTCTGAACTCTCAAGTTCTCCTCCTTAAATTACTCGCACTGTCTGACACTGATTTAACTTCAAGTAGTTGTTTCCAGTCGACTTTGGCCTAATTGCTTCCTTTTGTGCTGTGAGATTCTATGATTCTACATTTTAATATTTCACATTGACTGAGACATGCAACAGGACAAGCATGCAGGCCAATTGTCTGATATTTAGCACAGAACATTAGACAATTAATTAAAGCATATTGTGTAGCTGCGATGACCAAGTGGCTTCGGCGTTAAACTTAAAATCCAATGGGATTTTGCCGTGCAGGTTCGATCCCTGTGCGCAGCGATGCTAGAGCAAATTGATTATTTGATCTCGAGCCTGTTCAAAATTAGAGATTGTTGTAAAGATCATTAAGAAATATAAACAACATGAAAATAATGCCTTTCGAAAAAGAGCCCTGCAAAGTTGAGTTGGAAATCATCTTCAGCTGATGAGTTGACAATAACGACCGCAACATGACTGAAACCTGCATTCTTCTGATAACATCAGGTTTCGCGCCAAAGTCAGAGGCTTTATCCATTAAGTTACGCGACCCTGCAGTTCGCAGCAGAATAATGCTCAGAATGAGCGATTACAAACCGGAATTGTATATATTTCAGTTCCATACTTTGAACTGCAAACCAATCAGCGGCATTGAGCCATTCACTGATTGAATTACGAGAAGTTCCAAGATAAAGGAGATAATCGAATTGTCCTTTAAATTCTGGGAACATTCTGCAGGTCCATGTGCTCTCGACAGAACTAGGATTTTGCAGCATTGTTTCAAATTATTGCAGTAACTTTGTGAGTTTCATTACTAAATGTTTAAGCTCCTGTAAAATAATAAAGCTAAGATACTCGCAATGCCCTCCCCGTCCACAAAAAATAACAACTTAAGGCATCAACAGGGTTAGAACACGCGGCCTTGTAGTTATCAACGCCACACTTTAACCAACCAAGCTAACCCGCCTTGTTAACTTGCACTTTTATCGGCTATAAAAGAAAAAACGAGCATTTGTACAGCTCTTGTCTTATCAGGACTTCCCAAAGCGTTACATAGCCAGTTAAATACTTTTAAAGTGTGGCCACTGTTCTAATATAGGAAATGTAAAATCAGATTTACACTAGCAAGAACGCAAGACGTCATAATGACCAGATGTTGGTTGAGTGATATATTGGCCACAGGACACTGGGGTGAACTCTCCTGCTCTTCTTCGGAATAGTGGCCTGGGGAATTTTTAGGTCCAGCTCGGAGGGCAGACCGGGCCTGGGTTTAAGATCTCATCCGAAAGACAGCAACTCTGACAGTGCAGTGTTCCCTCACTACTGCCACTCCGACAGTGAAAAATCGACTTGACCTCCTCCTCACTAACCTGTCTGTCGCAGATACATTTGTACATGGCAATGTTGGTTGCAGTGAACACGGCAGTACTTGTGGATACAAAGTCCTGTCTTCACAAGGAGGACACTCTGCAACGTGTTCTCTGGCACTACCACCGTGCTAAATGGAATAGATTCAGAACAGATCCAGCAGCTGAAAACTGGGTATCCATGAGGTACTGTCGGACATCAGCACTAGCTGAATTTTATTCCTCACAATATGTAACATTATGGCCCAGCACATCCCTCACTCTCCCAGTATCTTTTAAAGAGGCTGATCCCAGAGCCTTCTTTTTCAAGACAAAAAAGACTAGTCTGTTCATCCTTTCCTGATATAAATACGCCGTCTGTTCTGGTACCATCGTTCTAACTCTGCCCTGCAAACTCTGCAATGCCTCTATTTCCTTTTTATAATCTGACGACCAGGCCTGTTAGCAGTAACCTAAGTTTGGTTTAACCAAGATTAAATACAAGTTTCGCATAACTTTGCTACTTTTCAATTCAATACATCGAGAAATAATTCCTCGTGCTTGGTTTGATTTTTTTATTGGGTTGATAACATGTGTTGTAACTTTCAGAGTTTTGTGTATTTGTACTCCGAAATTCCTTTGTTCCTCTACGCCCCCCAGACTGGCACCCTCCAATTCTTCCCAATTCTTCCCACCAAACTGTGTTACCTCACATTGATATGGTTTGAAATTCATTTGCAAATTATATGCCAATTCTGGATGCCTGTATATATCCTCCTTTAGGTTGTTGCAGTCCTCCTCAGAATTAACCATCCTTCTGATGTGGTGTCATCTGCAACATTTTGAAATTGTTGTTTTGATTTGCAGGTCTAAATCTTGAATAGAAATTGTGAACAAGAGTTATTCCAGCACCGATCTTGTGGAACACCACTACGCAACATCTGCCACAAGGAAAAGCTATGTTTTACCACTAGTCTCTGCTTTCTGTCTTGAAGCTAGTTATTTATCCATTCATCTAGTTGTCTCCTGACTCTGCATTCGCTGACCTAGCTTGAGGCATTTTTTTCTCCTGTCTAACAAACTAGAGGTGCTAAAGTTTATGTTATAAATTCATGCATATGGGCAACGTTAGTGAGGGCAGCATCTGTTGTTCATCTCTAGTTGTCCTTGTGAAGATCGTGGTGAGCCATCGCATGCACCTTAGTAACTCACTTGGCCATTTCCGAGGGCAGTTAAGTGTAAACCACGTTGCTGTGGTTCTGGAGTCGCATATAGGCCTGCACCGGTAAGGACTGCAGCTTTCCAACCCTAAAGCAGAGTAGTAAACCATATGGGTGTGTTACGAAAATGGTCACCATTACTGATACTTTTAAATTCCAAGCGTTATATAATTGAATTTAAATTTCACTGCTTTCGTGTTGGGCGGTGAATTCCTCTCTCTGGATTACTCTTGCATTAACATAAATATCATGCTTAAAAGATTGCCACCCCACCTGTGACTGTGCTCGATGAATCCTCCTGTTCCAGTATAACAGGTTTGTGGGTCTGAAATGCCTCGTACTCTTTCTATGCAACAGTTTCGAGTGGTAAATGGCCTTCGAATCTTATTGTACAACAGGCTCAAGGAGCTGGATGACTTCTGCCTCTCTTCTGGCTCAATCCCGAAGAGTTACTTTCCACCTTCTGTCCCTGTATAACAGGCTCCAGGAGCTAAATGGCTTCCTCCTGTGCATTGCAACGAGCTTGGAGGGTCAATGGATTCCTGCTGTCCATGTGTTGCAGTCTCGACGGCCTGCTCCTGCTTCTGTGTAATCGATTCAGGGCGCTAAGAGAAATCAGAGGATAAGTGGGTGGGATTGGAGCCACTTTTGTAAGGAGAAGTGCTCGGACAGCAGTTTCCCCTCTCTGAATTGTTGATATGCTGCAAAATGCATTGTGCGGCCCAGTAAACAGGAAAGCCTGACGCAAAATCCGACTCTGGTGGGACTCGAACCCACAACCTTTGAATACCTTACTAAATTGCACACTAGAAGTCCAATGCGCTAACCATTGCGCCACGGTCTAAACGAATACAAAAGTAAAATAGTGTTGATGCCGAAATTGTAACTAAAAATCTGAAAACACTGAAGCAGACCAGGAATAATCTGCGGAGAGAGAAACAATTTTCACGTTTCAGGTCGATGAACTTTCATCGCAACTCATTCATTCTGTGTCTGTTTAAACGGGATGTGCCGTCAGTTCTGGATCATTCTGTGTCTATTTTAAAATGATGTGCTCTCAGAGACTCATAGAAATTTACAGCACGGACGGAGGCCATTTCAGCCCACCATTCGCGCCCCGTCTGAAAAGAGCTATCCAGCCGAATCCCACTTTCCAATTCTTGTTCCGTAGCCCAGAAGATTACACCGCGTCAAGTGCACATCCATCTAATTGTTAAATGTGGTGAGGGCTTCTGCCTCTCCCATCCTTTCAGGCAGCGAGTTCCAGACCCCCACCACCCTCTGTATGAAAACAGTTCCGCTCTTCCCTCCTACCAATTACTTTAAATCTGTGCCCCCTGGTTGTTAACCACTTCGAAGGGAAATATATCCTATCAATGCACTCTATCGAGGCAACTCATAATTTTATTCACTTCAATAAAGTCCCGTCTCAGCCTTCTCTGTGCCAAAGGCAACAACCAGAGCCGATGCAATCTTTTCTCAGAGCTAAATTATCCATTCCCGGTAACATCAACGAAAATCAACTCCCGACACACACGAGTGCAATCAGATTGTTGTGGGATTGAGGAGGATTTGGAAGGAAGTCAAGAAGCCAAGAAACTTCTGACAGATTCATGAACATATTGCAGTAATATTGGGTGATTTCATTTACTGTTATATTAACTGGATACAATCAAAATAAGGAAATTAAGGGTTATGGGGAAGCGGGCGTGTATGCTGAGCTGAATCTACGGCCAGATGAGCCATGATCTCGTTGAATGGCGGGGCAGGTTCGATGGGCGAGATGGCCTACTCCTGTTCCTAATTCTTATGTTCTTTTGTTCTTATTATCTGTTTGATTGGTAAGTATCTCACTTTCATTTTCACCTTCTGGACTGCTCATGTGCACTCTCGTGGGAGTGTGGGAAGTTTCAGCAGGAACGGCGAGGTCGGGTGAAGGAGCAGCAAGAGATTGTAGAGGGACGTGTCCGGGGACCAGGACAGTCGCGAGTTTGGGGCCCAGAAGATGCGAGAGTCCTGGGGTAGCACGGAACAGCCCACACTGCGATAAGTGTGCGCATAATTTGCATGCAGTGCAGCTGGTCTCCAGGCGCCTTGATTTAACCTTGCCACTCGACCAAGATTAGCTCTCTCACGCCCATGTGGCGGCTGCTGTGCAACGGCCACCACACGTTAAAAATAAACGCACATGCATCTTCAACCTTTCAAGATTTATTTCGGGACCTGGAATTTTAGTTCCTTCATTGAAACTACTCTGAACTTTATGGTTTGGAAGCAAATTATACTCGATTTGAGCGACTGCTTATGATGATCACCCTTGCTTAAGAAGGGAGAAATGCATAGGCCCCGTAATTACAGACCGCACAGCCTAACCTCAGTGGTGGGACAATTATTGAAAAAAATCCTTAAATCTACATTTATTAAGGCAAGAATTAATGAGGGTCAGTCAGTACGGATTTGTTAAGGGAAGATCGAGTTTGACTAATCTGAGCAGATTTTTCGAGGAGGCAACCAGAAGGGTTGATGAGGGTATTGCGTATGGTGGAATGTATATGGACTTTAGCAATCATTTTGATAAGGTCCCACATTGTAGATTGGTAACGAAGGTTAAATCCCACGGGATCCCGCGCAAATAGCAAGATGGATCTAAAATTGGCTTACAGATAGAAAAAAATGGTAATGTTAGATGGATGTTTTAGTGACAGGCAGAACAGTGGCATATTGAAGTTAATTCACAGAAGTGTGATGTAATGCACTTGGGGAATCCAATAATGAATGGTTATACACATTAAGCGGTAGACCACTTAATAGCGCAGTTGAACAATGGATCTTGGAGTGCTTGTCCACATAACCCTGAAAGTTGCACGCTAGGTGGATAAGGTGGTTTATAAGGCATATGGAATGCTTGCCTTTATTAGCCAAGGTTATATTTAAATTGTATAATACTCCAGTTAGGCCACAGCTGGAGTTCTGCCTGCATTTCTAATCGCCACTTCATAGGAGGAATGTGGTTGCAATGGAGGGTGTGCAAAGGAAATTTACTGGAATGCTGCCTGCAATGGGAGAATCATAGCAATGAGGACAGATTGGCTAGGCTGGATTTTTTCACATTGAAACAGTGGAGGCTAAGTGGAGACCTCATTGAGTTCTATAACATTTTGAGCGGCCTGAATATAAAGGATAGCAAGGGTATATTTCCGTGCTGCACGGGTCAATTACTATGTGTCACAGATTTAAAGTGGTTGGTTGTAGACCAGAGGGATTTTGAGGGGAAACCTTCTGTACGCAGAAGCTTGTGGCGCTCTGGAACTCGATGCCTGGATGGCTGATGGATGCAGAAAACTTCACCACATTTAAAAGATGCTTGGATGGACACTTGCATTGCTTTGACCTGCAGGGATAAGGCCCAAGAAATTGGAAGTTGGATTAGACTGTGATAACCTCTTGTTGTCTGGCGCTGATACATAGAAACATAGAAACATAGAAACATAGAAAATAGGTGCAGGAGTAGGCCATTCGGCCCTTCTAGCCTGCACCGCCATTCAATGAGTTCATGGCTGAACATTCAACTTCAGTACCCCATTCCTGCTTTCTCGCCATACCCCTTGATCCCCCTAGCAGTAAGGACCTCATCTAACTCCTTTTTGAATATATTTAGTGAATTGGCCTCAACAACTTTCTGTGGTAGAGAATTCCACAGGTTCACCACTCTCTGGGTGAAGAAGTTCCTCCGCATCTCGGTCCTAAATGGCTTACCCCTTATCCTTAGACTGTGACCCCTGGTTCTGGACTTCCCCAACATTGGGAACATTCTTCCTGCATCTAACCTGTCTAACCCCGTCAGAATTTTATATGTTTCTATGAGGTCCCCTCTCATTCTTCTGAACTCCAGTGAATACAAGCCCAGTTGATCCAGTCTTTCTTGATAGGTCAGTCCCGCCATCCCGGGAATCAGCCTGGTGAACCTTCGCTGCACTCCCTCAATAGCAAGAATGTCCTTCCTCAGGTTAGGAGACCAAAACTGTACACAATACTCCAGATGTGGCCTCACCAATGCCCTGTACAACTGTAGCAACACCTCCCTGCCCCTGTACTCAAATCCCCTTGCTATGAAGGCCAACATGCCATTTGCTTTCTTAACCGCCTGCTGCACCTGCATGCCAAGCTTCAATGACTGATGTACCATGACACCCAGGTCTCGTTGCACCTCCCCTTTTCCTAATCTGTCACCATTCAGATAATAGTCTGTCTCTCTGTTTTTACCACCAAAGTGGATAACCTCACATTTATCCACATTATACTTCATCTGCCATGCATTTGCCCACTCACCTAACCTATCCAAGTCGCTCTGCAGCCTCACAGCATCCTCCTCGCAGCTCACACTGCCACCCAACTTAGTGTCATCTGCAAATTTGGAGATACTACATTTAATCCCCTCATCTAAATCATTAATGTACAGTGTAAACAGCTGGGGCCCCAGCACAGAACCTTGCGGTACCCCACTAGTCACTGCCTGCCATTCTGAAAAGTACCCATTTACTCCTACTCTTTGCTTCCTGTCTGACAACTAGTTCTCAATCCATGTCAGTACACTACCCCCAATCCCATGTGCTCTAACTTTGCACATCAATCTCTTGTGTGGGACCTTGTCGAACGCCTTCTGAAAGTCCAAATATACCACATCAACTGGTTCTCCCTTATCCACTCTACTGGAAACATCCTCAAAAAATTCCAGAAGATTTGTCAAGCATGATTTCCCTTTCACAAATCCATGCTGACTTGGACCTATCATGTCACCTCTTTCCAAATGCACTGCTATGACATCCTTAATAATAGATTCCATCATTTTACCCACTACCGATGTCAGGCTGACCGGTCTATACTTCCCTGTTTTCTCTCTCCCTCCTTTTTTAAAAAGTGGGGTTACATTGGCTACCCTCCACTCCATAGGAACTGATCCAGAGTCAATGGAATGTTGGAAAATGACTGTCAACGCATCCACTATTCCCAAGGCCACCTCCTTAAGTACTCTGGGATGCAGTCCATCAGGCCCTGGGGATTTATCGGCCTTCAATCCCATCAATTTCCCCAACACAATTTCCCGGCTAATAAGGATTTCCCTCAGTTCCTCATCCTTACTAGACCCCCCGACCCCTTTTATAACCGGAAGGTTGTTCGTGTCCTCCTTCGTGAATACCGAACCAAAGTACTTGTTCAATTGGTCCGCCATTTCTTTGTTCCCCGTTATGACTTCCCCTGATTCTGACTGCAGGGGACCTACATTTGTCTTTACTAACCTTTTTCTCTTTACATATCTATAGAAACTTTTGCAATCCGTCTTAATGTTCCCTGCAAGCTTCTTCTCATACTCCATTTTCCCTGCCCTAATCAAACCCTTTGTCCTCCTCTGCTGAGTTCTAAATTTCTCCCAGTCCCCAGGTTCGCTGCTATTTCTGGCCAATGTGTATGCCACTTCCTTGGCTTTAATACTATCCCTGATTTCCCTTGATAGCCACGGTTGAGCCACCTTCCCTTTTTTATTTCTATGCCAGACAGGAATGTACAATTGTTGTAGTTCATCCATGCGGTCTCTAAATGTCTGCCATTGCCCATCCACAGTCAACCCCTTAAGTATCATTCGCCAATCCATCTCAGCCAATTCACGCCTCATACCTTCAAAGTTAGCCTTCTTTAAGTTCTGGACCATGGTCTCTGAATTAACTGTTTCATTCTCCATCCTAATGCAGAATTCCACCATATTATGGTCACTCTTCCCCAAGGGGCCTCGCACAACGAGATTGCTAATTAATCCTTTCTCATTACATAACACCCAGTCTAAGATAGCCTCCCCCCTAGTTGGTTCCTCGACATATTGGTCTAAAAAACCATCCCTTATGCACTCCAGAAAATCCTCCTCCACCGTATTGCTTCCAGTTTGGTTAGCCCAATCTATGTGCATATTAAAGTCACCTATTATAACTGCTGCACCTTTATTGCACGCACCCCAATTTCCTGTTTGATGCCCTCCCCAACATCACTACTACTGTTTGGAGGTCTGTACACAACTCCCAGTAACGTTTTTTGCCCTTTGGTGTTCTGCAGCTCTACCCATATTGATTCCACATCATCCAAGCTAATGTCCTTCCTAACTATTGCCTTAATCTCCTCCTTAACCAGCAATGCTACCCCACCTCCTTTTCCTTTTATTCTATCCTTCCTGAATGTTGAATACTCCTGGATGATGAGTTCCCAGCCCTGCTCATCCTGGAGCCACGTCTCCGTAATCCCAATCACATCATATTTGTTAACATCTATTTGCACAGTTAATTCATCCACCTTATTGCGGATACTCCTTGCATTAAGACACAAAGCCTTTAGGCTTGTTTTTTTAACACCCTCTGTCCTTTTAGAATTTTGCTGTACAATGGCCCTTTTTGTTCTTTGCCTTGGGTTTCTCTGCCCTCCACTTTTCCTCATCTCCTTTCTGTCTTTTGGTTTTGCCTCCTTTTTGTTTCCCTCTATCTCCCTGCATTGGTTCCCATCCCCCTGCCATATTAGTTTAACTCCTCCCCAACAGCACTAGCAAACACTCCCCCGAGGACATTGGTTCCGATTCTGCTCAGGTGCAGACCGTCCGGATTGTACTGGTCCCAGCTCCCCCAGAAACGGTTCCAATGC
>NW_027254417.1:0-10000 GCF_044704955.1 Pristiophorus japonicus | reverse complement strand
TGACAGAGAGAGAGAGACACTGACAGAGAGTGAGAGAGACACTGACAGAGAGAGAGAGACACTGACAGAGAGAGAGAGTCACTGACAGAGAGAGAGAGACACTGACAGAGAGAGAGAGACACTGACATAGGGAGATAGAGAGAGAGACATTGACAGAGAGAGAGAGACATTGACAGAGAGAGGGAGAGAGACACTGACAGAGAGAGAGAGACACTGACAGAGAGAGAGACACACTGACAGAGAGAGGGAGAGAGACACTGACAGAGAGAGAGAGAGAGAGAGACACTGACAGAGTGAGAGAGACACTGACAGAGAGAGGGAGAGAGACACTGACAGAGAGAGAGAGAGAGACACACTGACAGAGAGAGAGACACTGACAGAGAGAGGGAGAGAGACACTGACAGAGAGAGAGAGACACTGACATAGAGAGAGAGACACTGACAGAGAGAGAGAGACCCTGACAGAGAGAGAGACACACTGACAGAGAGAGGGAGAGAGACACTGACAGAGAGAGAGAGAGGGACACTGACAGAGAGAGAGAGAGAGAGAGACTGACAGAGAGAGCGAGCGAGAGACACTGACAGAGAGAGAGACACTGACAAAGAGAGAGAGAGAGAGACACTGACAGAGAGAGAGAGACAATTACAGAGAGAGAGACACTGACAGAGAGAGAGAGAGAGACACTGACAGAGAGAGAGAGAGACAGTGACAGAGAGAGAGAGAGACACTGACAGAGAGAGAGAGAGAGAGAGACACTGACAGAGAGAGAGAGAGAGACAATTACAGAGAGAGAGACACTGACAGAGAAAGAGAGAGAGACACTGACAGAGAGAGAGAGACACTGACAGAGAGAGGGAGAGAGACACTGACAGAGAGAGAGAGAGAGAGACACAGAGACACTGACAGAGAGAGAGATTCACTGACACAGAGAGAGAGAGAGACACTGACAGAGATGAGAGAGAGACACTGACAGAGAGAGAGAGAGATACACTGACAGAGAGAGAGAGACACTGACAGAGATAGAGAGAGAGACGCTGACAGAGAGAGAGAGAGACACTGACAGAGAGAGAGAGAGAGACACTGACAGAGAGAGAGAGAGACACTGACAGAGAGAGAGAGAGAGAGAGAGAGAGAGACTGACAGAGTGAGAGAGAGAGACGCTGACAGAGAGAGAGAGACACTGACAGAGAGAGAGAGAGAGACACTGACAGAGAGAGAGAGACACTGACAGAGAGAGAGAGACACTGACAGAGAAAGAGAGAGAGAGAGACACTGACAGAGAGAGAGAGACACTGACAGAGAGAGAGAGAGAGAGATACACTGACAGAGAGAGAGAGATTGAGAGAGACACTGACAGAGAGAGAGAGACACTGACAGAGAGAGAGAGAGACACTGACAGAGAGAGGGAGAGAGACACTGACAGAGAGAGAGAGAGAGAGAGACTGACAGACAGAGAGAGAGAGAGAGACACTGACAGAGAGAGAGAGAGACACTGACAGAGAGAGAGAGAGAGAGAGAGAGAGACACTGACAGAGAGATAGAGACACTGACAGAGAGAGAGAGAGAGAGAGAGAGACACTGACAGAGAGAGAGAGGGAGACACTGACAGAGAGAGAGAGACATTGACAGAGAGAGAGAGAGACAGACACTGACAGAGAGAGAGAAACACTGACAGAGAGAGAGAGAGAGACACTGACAGAGAGAGAGACAGAGACAGTGACAGAGAGAGAGAGAGACACTGACAGAGAGAGAGAGAGAGAGAGACACTGACAGAGAGAGAGAGACAATTACAGAGAGAGAGACACTGACAGAGAGAGAGAGGGAGACACTGACAGAGAGAGAGAGACACTGACAGAGAGAGAGAGACACTGACAGAGAGAGAGAGACACTGACAGAGAGAGAGAGAGAGACACTGACAGAGAGAGAGAGACACTGACAGAGAGAGAGAGACACTGACAGAGAAAGAGAGAGAGAGAGACACTGACAGAGAGAGAGAGACACTGACAGAGAGAGAGAGAGAGAGATACACTGACAGAGAGAGAGAGATTGAGAGAGACACTGACAGAGAGAGAGAGACACTGACAGAGAGAGAGAGAGACACTGACAGAGAGAGGGAGAGAGACACTGACAGAGAGAGAGAGAGAGAGAGACTGACAGACAGAGAGAGAGAGAGAGACACTGACAGAGAGAGAGAGAGACACTGACAGAGAGAGAGAGAGAGAGAGAGAGAGACACTGACAGAGAGATAGAGACACTGACAGAGAGAGAGAGAGAGAGAGAGAGACACTGACAGAGAGAGAGAGGGAGACACTGACAGAGAGAGAGAGACATTGACAGAGAGAGAGAGAGACAGACACTGACAGAGAGAGAGAAACACTGACAGAGAGAGAGAGAGAGACACTGACAGAGAGAGAGAGAGAGACACTGACAGAGAGACAGACACTGACAGAGAGAGAGAGAGAGAGAGAGAGAGACACTGACAGAGAGAGAGAGAGAGAGACTGACAGACAGAGAGAGAGAGTGACACTGACAGAGAGAGAGAGAGACACTGACAGAGAGAGAGAGACACTGATAGAGAGAGACAGAGAGACACTGACAGAGAGAGAGAGACACTGACAGAGAGACAGAGAGAGAGAGAGAGAGAGAGATACTGACAGAGAGAGAGACAGACACTGACAGAGAGAGAGAGAGAGAGACTGACAGAGAGAGGGAGAGAGACACTGACAGAGAGAGAGAGAGAGAGACTGACAGAGAGAGAGAGAGAGGCACTGACAGAGAGAGGGAGAGAGACACTGACAGAGAGAGAGAGACACTGACAGAGAGAGAGAGAGAGAGAGAGAGACACTGACAGAGAGAGAGAGACACTGACAGAGAGAGAGAGACAATGATAGAGAGAGAGAGACACTGACAGAGAGAGAGAGAACGACACTGACAGAGAGAGAGAGACACTGACAGAGAGAGAGACACACTGACAGAGAGAGGGAGAGAGACACTGACAGAGAGAGAGAGAGAGAGACACTGACAGAGTGAGAGAGACACTGACAGAGAGAGGGAGAGAGACACTGACAGAGAGACAGAGACACTGACATAGAGAGAGAGAGAGAGAGACACTGACAGAGAGAGAGAGACCCTGACAGAGAGAGAGACACACTGACAGAGAGAGGGAGAGAGACACTGACAGAGAGAGAGGGACACTGACAAAGAGAGAGAGAGAGAGATACTGACAGAGAGAGAGAGAGACAATTACAGAGAGAGAGACACTGACAGAGAGAGAGAGAGAGACACTGACAGAGAGAGAGACAGAGACAGTGACAGAGAGAGAGAGAGACACTGACAGAGAGAGAGAGAGAGAGAGACACTGACAGAGAGAGAGAGACAATTACAGAGAGAGAGACACTGACAGAGAGAGAGAGGGAGACACTGACAGAGAGAGAGAGACACTGACAGAGAGAGGGAGAGAGACACTGACAGAGAGAGAGAGAGAGAGACAGAGACATTGACAGGGAGAGAGAGTCACTGACAGAGAGAGAGAGAGAGACACTGACAGAGAGAGAGAGAGACACTGACAGAGAGAGAGAGAGAGACACTGACAGAGAGAGAGAGACACTGACAGAGAGAGAGAGAGACACTGACAGAGAGAGAGAGAGAGAGAGAGAGAGACACTGACAGAGAGAGATAGACACTGACAGAGAGAGAGAGAGAGACACTGACAGAGAGAGAGAGACACTGACAGAGAGAGAGAGAGAGAGACACTGACAGAGAGAGAGAGAGACACTGACAGACACAGAGAGAGGGAGAGTAACACTGACAGAGAGAGAGAGTCACTGACAGAGAGAGAGAGAGATACACTGACAGAGAGAGAGAGACACTGACAGAGAGAGAGAGAGAGACACTGACAGAGATAGAGAGACACTGACAGAGAGAGAGAGAGAGACTGACAGAGAGAGAGAGAGAGAGAGAGACACTGACATAGAGAGAGAGACACTGACAGAGAGAGAGAAAGAGACACTGACAGAGAGACAGACACTGACAGAGAGAGAGAGAGAGAGAGACACTGACAGAGAGAGAGAGAGAGACACTGACAGAGAGAGAGAGAAATAGAGAGAGACACTGACAGAGAGAGAGACAGACTCTGACAGAGAGAGAGCGAGAGAGAGACTGACAGAGAGAGGGAGAGAGACACTGACAGAGAGAGAGAGAGACACTGACAGAGAGAGAGAGAGAGACACTGACAGAGAGAGAGAGACACTGACAGAGAGAGAGAGAGAGAGACACTGACAGAGAGAGTGAGAGTGAGAGAGACACTGACAGAGAGAGAGAGACACTGACAGAGAGAGAGAGACACTGACAGAGAGAGGGAGAGAGACACTGACAGAGAGAGAGAGAGAGAGAGACTGACAGAGAGAGAGAAGAGACGCTGACAGAGAGAGAGAGACACTGACAGAGAGAGAGAGAGAGACACTGACAGAGAGAGAGAGACACTGACAGAGAGAGAGAGACACTGACAGAGAAAGAGAGAGAGAGAGACACTGACAGAGAGAGAGAGACACTGACAGAGAGAGAGAGAGAGAGACACTGACAGAGAGAGTGAGAGTGAGAGAGACACTGACAGAGAGAGAGAGACACTGACAGAGAGAGAGAGACACTGACAGAGAGAGGGAGAGAGACACTGACAGAGAGAGAGAGAGAGAGAGACTGACAGACAGAGAGAGAGAGAGAGACCTGACAGAGAGAGAGAGAGACACTGACAGAGAGAAAGAGAGAGAGAGAGAGAGAGACTGACAGAGAGATAGAGACACTGACAGAGAGAGAGAGAGAGAGACACTGACAGAGAGAGAGAGAGAGACACTGACAGAGAGAGAGAGACATTGACAGAGAGAGAGAGAGAGAGAGACACTGACAGAGAGAGCGAAACACTGACAGAGAGAGAGAGAGAGACACTGACAGAGAGAGAGAGAGAGACACTGACAGAGAGACAGACACTGACAGAGAGAGAGAGAGAGACACTGACAGAGAGAGAGAGAGACACTGACAGAGAGAGAGAGACACTGACAGAGAGAGACAGAGAGACGCTGACAGAGAGAGAGAGACACTGACAGAGAGAGAGAGAGAGAGAGAGAGAGATACTGACAGAGAGAGAGGCAGACACTGACAGAGAGAGAGAGAGAGAGACTGACAGAGAGAGGGAGAGAGACACTGACAGAGAGAGAGAGAGAGACTGACAGAGAGAGAGAGAGAGGCACTGACAGAGTGAGGGAGAGAGACACTGACAGAGAGAGAGAGACACTTACAGAGAGAGAGAGAGAGACACTGACAGAGAGAGAGAGACACTGACAGAGAGAGAGAGACACTGACAGAGAGAGAGAGAGACACTGACAAAGAGAGAGAGACACTGACAGAGAGAGAGAGACACTGACAGAGAGAGAGAGACACTGACATAGGGAGATAGAGAGAGAGACATTGACAGAGAGAGAGAGACATTGACAGATAGAGGGAGAGAGACACTGACAGAGAGAGAGAGACACTGACAGAGAGAGAGACACACTGACAGAGAGAGGGAGAGAGACACTGACAGAGAGAGAGAGAGAGAGACACTGACAGAGTGAGAGAGACACTGACAGAGAGAGGGAGAGAGACACTGACAGAGAGAGAGAGAGAGACACACACTGACAGAG
Organism: Pristiophorus japonicus; assembly: GCF_044704955.1. Lineage (NCBI taxonomy): Eukaryota > Metazoa > Chordata > Chondrichthyes > Pristiophoridae > Pristiophorus > Pristiophorus japonicus. Next base: position 4,325 of record NW_027254417.1, on the reverse strand, counting down.
AGAGAGACACTGACAGAGAGAGGGAGAGAGACACTGACAGAGAGAGAGAGACACTGACATAGAGAGAGAGACACTGACAGAGAGAGAGAGACCCTGACAGAGGGAGAGACACACTGACAGAGAGAGGGAGAGAGACACTGACAGAGAGAGAGAGAGAGGGACACTGACAGAGAGAGAGAGAGAGAGACTGACAGAGAGAGCGAGCGAGAGACACTGACAGAGAGAGAGACACTGACAAAGAGAGAGAGAGAGAGACACTGACAGAGAGAGAGAGACAATTACAGAGAGAGAGACACTGACAGAGAGAGAGAGAGAGACACTGACAGAGAGAGAGAGAGAGACATTGACAGAGAGAGAGAGAGACACTGACAGAGAGAGAGAGAGAGAGAGACACTGACAGAGAGAGAGAGAGACAATTACAGAGAGAGAGACACTGACAGAGTAAGAGAGAGACACACTGACAGAGAGAGAGAGACACTGACAGAGAGAGGGAGAAAGACACTGACAGAGAGAGAGAGAGAGAGAGACAGAGACACTGACAGAGAGAGAGATTCACTGACAGAGAGAGAGAGAGAGACACTGACAGAGATGAGAGAGAGACACTGACAGAGAGAGAGAGAGAGACACTGACAGAGAGAGAGAGACACTGACAGAGATAGAGAGAGAGACGCTGACAGAGAGAGAGAGAGACACTGACAGAGAGAGAGAGAGAGACACTGACAGAGAGAGAGAGAGACACTGACAGAGAGAGAGAGAGATAGAGAGAGAGACTGACAGAGTGAGAGAGAGAGACGCTGACAGAGAGAGAGAGACACTGACAGAGAGAGAGAGAGAGACACTGACAGAGAGAGAGACACTGACAGAGAGAGAGAGACACTGACAGAGAAAGAGAGAGAGAGAGAGACTGACAGAGAGAGAGAGACACTGACAGAGAGAGAGAGAGAGAGATACACTGACAGAGAGAGAGAGATTGAGAGAGACACTGACAGAGAGAGAGAGACACTGACAGTGAGAGAGAGAGACACTGACAGAGAGAGGGAGAGAGACACTGACAGAGAGAGAGAGAGAGAGAGAGACTGACAGACAGAGAGAGAGAGAGAGACACTGACAGAGAGAGAGAGAGACACTGACAGAGAGAGAGAGAGAGAGAGAGAGACACTGACAGAGAGATAGAGACACTGACAGAGAGAGAGAGAGAGAGAGAGAGACACTGACAGAGAGAGAGAGAGACACTGACAGAGAGAGAGAGACATTGACAGAGAGAGAGAGAGACAGACACTGACAGAGAGAGAGAAACACTGACAGAAAGAGAGAGAGAGACACTGACAGAGAGAGAGAGAGAGACACTGACAGAGAGACAGACACTGACAGAGAGAGAGAGAGAGAGAGACACTGACAGAGAGAGAGAGAGAGACTGACAGACAGAGAGAGAGAGTGACACTGACAGAGAGAGAGAGAGACACTGACAGAGAGAGAGAGACACTGACAGAGAGAGACAGAGAGACACTGACAGAGAGAGAGAGACACTGACAGAGAGAGAGAGAGAGAGAGAGAAAGATACTGACAGAGAGAGAGACATACACTGACAGAGAGAGAGAGAGAGAGACTGACAGAGAGAGGGAGCGAGAGACACTGACAGAGAGAGAGACACTGACAAAGAGAGAGAGAGAGAGATACTGACAGAGAGAGAGAGAGACAATTACAGAGAGAGAGACACTGACAGAGAGAGAGAGAGACACTGACAGAGAGAGAGAGAGAGACAGTGACAGAGAGAGAGAGAGACACTGACAGAGAGAGAGAGAGAGAGAGACACTGACAGAGAGAGAGAGAGACAATTACAGAGAGAGAGACACTGACAGAGAGAGAGAGAGAGACACTGACAGAGAGAGAGAGAGACACTGACAGAGAGAGGGAGAGAGACACTGACAGAGAGAGAGAGAGAGAGACAGAGACACTGACAGGGAGAGAGAGTCACTGACAGAGAGAGAGAGAGAGACACTGACAGAGAGAGAGAGAGACACTGACAGAGAGAGAGAGAGAGAGACACTGACAGAGAGAGAGAGACACTGACAGAGAGAGAGAGAGAGAGAGACACTGACAGAGAGAGATAGACACTGACAGAGAGAGAGAGAGAGACACTGACAGAGAGAGAGAGACACTGACAGAGAGAGAGAGAGAGAGACACTGACAGAGAGAGAGAGAGAGACACTGACAGACACAGAGAGAGGGAGAGTGATACTGACAGAGAGAGATAGTCACTGACAGAGAGAGAGAGAGAGACACTGACAGAGAGAGAGAGACACTGACAGAGAGAGAGAGAGAGACACTGACAGAGAGAGAGAGACACTGACAGAGAGAGCGAGAGAGACTGACAGAGAGAGAGAGAGAGAGACACTGACAGAGAGAGAGAGACACTGACAGAGAGAGAGAAAGAGACACTGACAGAGAGACAGACACTGACAGAGAGAGAGAGAGAGAGAGAGAGAGACTGACAGAGAGAGAGAGAGAGACACTGACAGAGAGAGAGAGAGATAGAGAGAGACACTGACAGAGAGAGAGACAGACACTGACAGAGAGAGAGAGAGAGAGTCACTGACAGAGAGTGAGACACTGACAGAGAGAGAGACACTGACAGAGAGAGAGAGACAATTACAGAGAGAGAGACACTGACAGAGAGAGAGACACTGACAGAGAGAGAGAGAGACTGACAGAGAGAGAGAGAGAGAGACACTGACAGAGAGAGAGACAATGACAGAGAGAGAGAGAGAGACACTGACAGAGAGAGAGAGAGAGAGAGAGAGAGAGAGACACTGACAGAGAGAGAGAGGGTCACTGACAGAGAGAGAGAGAGACACTGACAGAGAGAGAGACACTGACAGAGAGAGAGAGAGACACTGACAGAGAGAGAGAGACACTGAGAGAGAGAGAGAGAGACACTGACAAAGAGAGAGAGAGAGACGCTGACAGAGAGAGAGAGAGATACTGACAGAGAGAGAGAGAGAGACACTGACAGAGAGAGAGAGACACTGACAGAGAGAGAGAGAGAGAGAGAGAGACTGACAGAGAGAGAGAGAGAGACGCTGACAGAGAGAGAGAGACACTGACAGAGAGAGAGAGAGAGACACTGACAGAGAGAGAGAGACACTGACAGAGAGAGAGAGACACTGACAGAGAAAGAGAGAGGGAGAGACACTGACAGAGAGAGAGAGACACTGACAGAGAGAGAGAGAGAGAGAGACACTGACAGAGAGAATGAGAGTGAGAGAGACACTGACAGAGAGAGAGAGACACTGACAGAGAGAGAGAGACACTGACAGAGAGAGGGAGAGAGACACTGACAGAGAGAGAGAGAGAGAGAGACTGACAGACAGAGAGAGAGAGAGAGACACTGACAGAGAGAGAGAGAGACACTGACAAAGAGAGAGAGAGAGAGAGAGAGACACTGACAGAGAGATAGAGACACTGACAGAGAGAGAGAGAGAGAGAGAGACACTGACAGAGAGAGAGAGAGAGACACTGACAGAGAGAGAGAGACATTGACAGAGAGAGAGAGAGAGAGACACTGACAGAGAGAGCGAAACACTGACAGAGAGAGAGAGAGAGACACTGACAGAGAGAGAGAGAGAGACACTGACAGAGAGACAGACACTGACAGAGAGAGAGAGAGAGAGACACGACAGAGAGAGAGAGAGACACTGACAGAGAGCGAGAGACACTGACAGAGAGAGACAGAGAGACGCTGACAGAGAGAGAGAGACACTGACAGAGAGAGAGAGAGAGAAGAGAGAGATACTGACAGAGAGAGAGACAGACACTGACAGAGAGAGAGAGAGAGACTGACAGAGAGAGGGAGAGAGACACTGACAGAGAGAGAGAGAGAGACTGACAGAGAGAGAGAGAGAGGCACTGACAGAGAGAGGGAGAGAGACACTGACAGAGAGAGAGAGACACTTACAGAGAGAGAGAGATTTACACTGACAGAGAGAGAGAGACACTGACAGAGAGAGAGAGCAATGACAGAGAGAGAGAGACACTGACAGAGAGTGAGAGAGACACTGACAGAGAGAGAGACACTGACAGAGAGAGAGAGTCACTGACAGAGAGAGAGAGACACTGACAGAGAGAGAGAGACACTGACAGAGGGAGATAGAGAGAGAGACATTGACAGAGAGAGAGAGACATTGACAGAGAGAGGGAGAGAGACACTGACAGAGAGAGAGAGACACTGACAGAGAGAGAGACACACTGACAGAGAGAGGGAGAGAGACACTGACAGAGAGAGAGAGAGAGAGACACTGACAGAGTGAGAGAGACACTGACAGAGA